>NC_056726.1:1459179865-1459377365 GCF_019279795.1 Protopterus annectens
CTAGGAAGGACTACTGGTTGGCTAACAAAGAAACTAAGAAAGAAGTTGCAATAGCAAAGAATAGGGCATCAGAGGCACTCTATCAGCTTCTGGAAAGTGACTCAGTAAGGGGCACAAAGAAACTATACCAGGTTGCAAGGCAAAGACAGAAAGATAAAGAAGACAGACACCCTTCATAAGGGATGCCAGCAACAATCTGCTTACCAGCCCACAGGACATCAAAGGCAGATGGAAGGAGTATTTCCAGCAGCTTCTGAATGAAGAAAACCCCACAGAAGCGGTACTGCCCCAGAAACAGCCTACAATGAGAGTAGAAGAGGAGCCCAGCTTAGAAGGAGTAAGAACAGCACTAAGGAAAATGAAGTCAGGGAAAGCAGCAGGCTCAGATGAGGTCACAGCAGATATGATAAAGATGCTGCGTGAGCTAGGGGAGAAATGGCTCCTGAGGGTACTAATAGATGAATAGATTATACAACACAAACACATATATACACAGACAGACGCGCACACACACACACACACACACACACACACACACACACACACACACACACACACACACACACACACACACATGTATAGATAGACAGATATTAACGGTAAATATGTTAATGTATCTCACCATTGGGCACAGACATATGTGCACAACAAACACACATAGTTGCAATCAAGACAGTCTTGTAAATCTTCAGCCAGATGTACAACCACTACCATACAGAAACAGTTGAAGTTGCTATAAGGGGTCTTTCTAAGACTCCCTTTAAACTGAAAATACACCCTTCACAAAGCAAGTGTGAGTGAATACAATTGTATGTTTATGTCTGTGTGTGTGGAGGTAGTTTTTCTCCTAATCCATCTTAAGGAGTTTAGATACCAAAAATCAGAATTTTGTTTGGTAGGTAGCCCATTCTGTGGCAAAATGTTTTTACTAAAGGGGGTCAAGGTCAGCTACATAGAAATGCATAAGCCATTTAAAGACATTAGAAGACCCTTGCAGACTGCTTAAACATTCTTCAGTTTTTTTTATATATCTACTAGCACAGCAAAGAGGTCAATCTCCTACCCCAAACTCCACAATAAACAAAATAAAAGTTTTCCAGTGTTCATTCAGCTGTAGGACATTATCTCATTAATTCAGTGTTGATGTTCTGCTTTCAATATCTTATCTTTAATACTTCACTTACTCTTCCTTACTCATACCTTTGCCCATAGTAATTATCTGCATGCTTTCTCCCATCTTCTCTCCCTTGTTTGCCTTTTCTGCAACCTTCTCCAAACTCCATATGTTCCACAGCTTGCTTCTCTCTCTCTACCTTTCTTCAGCTCCTATTTTGTAAATATTGTACATCTTTGTAAATGTTTAGTAATCCTCTTAATTTATTTCCTACAGCTATCCTTTCATTTTATGGATAATATTGTCTAAAATAATTGTTTTACTTGTTTTAGTTTGCAGTGTTCAGTGCTGTCTAAACACATGGGCACACTAGGCAAATGCCCGGGGGTCCTACGAGCGTAGGGGTCCTATGCTAATCTATGTATTTTGTGACTTGCTGTCAATAAATAAATAAATACTACACAACACTAAATTATAAATATTTGAAGAATTATGAACATTATAAATATTAGAAAGTGTTGTACAGTAGAATATTTATCATCCAAAATGTCAATTATCTGAATGCAGCCTTCTTAAAAGTTGCATGTCCTACTGTGCAGAATTTAATGTTCCGCTCATTGCTGCCATGCTGCTACATAACTGTCATCTGAAAGTGCATGTGTGTGTGTGTGTGTGTGTGTGTGTGTGTGTGTGTGTGTGTGTGTGTGTGTGTGTGTGTGTGTGTGTGTGTGTGTGTATTGCCCCAATTAGGGATAACTAGTAGTTAGTGTTAGTTTGCTCAGGCTCAAACCCTGCACCTTACGTGCAGGAGCCTGAATTCTCTACCCCTATCATCACTTGTGTTTCAAGGAGTTGAGTGCATAGCTCTTAACTGTCCAGATTTTCACAGAATATCTGGAAGTTTTGGTTCATACATTTTGCCTGTTTCTCTTAAAATTTGAAGTTTTTTGGGAAACCAGTGAGTACTGTATTCACTAAATACAGTAATGACAGCCATTTACGTTTCAGTCTTCCTATCTTTCAGGAATTGTATGGTAACACAAAATCTTTTATAATAGCAACTTTCGTAGATTATACAAGCAATATTTAAAATATGTCCCTGGTTTTAGGCCTTTGTCTCCACCCACCATAAATTTTGGCTTTTTCCAGATTTCTTGTGCTTACAAGAAAGTGAATGTCAAGTGCATTTATAGCAACTTCATTTGTTTTTGTATGATAGTGGTTGTACATCTAGCTGAAGTAGATTTACAACAGTGGCCTGACTGCAACTATGTGCGTTTGTTGTGCACCCCACCTAAGTACCATGTTCAAAAATAGCCTCACCTCAGGCTTTGTGCCCACTGAATGGTGCACAGCAGCAGTTATCCCACTCCACAAAGGGGGAGCCACCACGGACCCACGGAACTACTGCCCCATTAGCCTGATGAGCCTGGTCTGCAAGGCTATGGAACGTATCATCATGGAACTTATAAACAATGACATTGGTAATCTCCAAACTCTGGACCCTACACAGTTCGGGTTTGTAAAAGGCAGATCATGTTTCCTAAACCTGACAGACTTCTTTGAAGCAGTCACCAAAGCCGTAGATGAGGGTAAAGTGGTTCACACAACCTATCTAGATCTCGCCAAGGCTTTCAACACCATCCCCCACTCTGGAATTATTGCTAAACTCACTAAACTAGGTATAAATCCGTATGTCACAAGATGGGTTGCCAACTGGCTCACTGACAGAACCCACACTGTGAAAGTAGCAGGCTCTAAATCCAACTTCAGACCAGTGACAAGTGGAGCACCACAGGGTTCAGTCCTAGATCCTCTCCTGTTTGGTATCTACTTCTCTGAGGTACAGGCTAACACAGAAGGTCTCAGATGACTACAAACTAGGAGCCATAATTGAGACTCCTAACAATGTGGACATCCTACAAAAGGGCCTCACTGAGACAGATGCCTGGTGTCAAAGCCATGGCCTCAAGCTCAATGCAAAAAAGTACATTGTCATCCCTTTTGGTAAAATCTCTGTACCCATTAACTACCACATAGATGGTAGTCTACTTAACATCGAAAGTGTGATAAAAGACCTTGTGACACAGGTGGACAGTAGTCTCTCCTTTGATAATCACATCACCACAGTAGTCAGGAAATCCTTCTACGTGGCACACCTCATTGCAAAAGGTTTCTCATCCAGGAAAAAAGAGGTCATTGTTCCCCTCTACTCATCACTCATTAGACCCATTATAGAGTACAATGTCCCTTTTGGTATGTACCTCACAAGACATCTACAACAACTAGAAAGGCCACAGAAATACCTCACAAAGAGGATTACCGGCCTCATACAGATGCCCTACGCAGACCATCTCAAAAAATTCCAGCTTTACTCTCTCGCATGTCGCCTACTCTGAGGCGATCTCTGCCTAACATCCAAAGCTATGTCAAACCCAGAGCTGTTGGACATGCTCCACTTAAAGAAATCCCAATCCCTCAGAGCTACACGCTCTAGGGACCTAAACCTTGTCACCATAATAAACAGAAGATGCTGAAAGGATAGATTCCTGTCCCAGAGACTTCCCATACTCTGGAACAAACTACCTATCTATGTCAAACAAAGCTCCTCATTTGCACTCTTCAAGAAAAATCTTGATGATTGGATGGGAGATAGGAAATTCACCCCGGGGATCACTTCTGTGGCTCTGCTTGACAGGGGCACAGCAAAATAATTTTTTTGGGTGGCAAAAGCCAGGGTACCGTTTGTCTAGGCTTATATAGGGCCCTAGGGCCAATAGCCTAGTAACTAACTATGAACCTATGAACCTATGTCTGTACCCAGTTGTGAAATACATTAACATATTTAACATGAATATCTATCTACGTGTGTGTGTGTGTGTGTGTGTGTGTGTGTGTGTGTGTGTGTGTGTGTGTGTGTGTGTGTGTGTGTGTGTGTCCTGCATTCCAGAAGTGTTTTACTTTTATCCAGTGCTATCCAAGCAAAGATAAGTACCTTTGATTGCTAAATCTCACTTAAGTTATTCTGAGTGACTGCTTTTGTTTTCTGCTTTTATGTGTGCATTTCACTGAATTGTTTGTAAAAAAATGCTCTTCCTCTGACCTTTACTGTCTTCAAATTGCCTTCTGTATGGGATTTCTAGCTAGTTGTTTTAAGTGGTTTGTGTTACCATTGCACTTGTGGGTCTCTTCTACTGCATTTTTATGTCAAGTAGACTGGGTCATCTAATGTCAGGAGGTGTTTGCCTGGTCTATCTGAATTGGGAAATGCACAAAAGGACTCATAGTGCAGTCATTTTGCTGTCCAGAGGGCTCATTATTTAGTTTTCTGTTTTTTCTGTGCTGCTATAATTTTGGCAGGTTTAGGTGTAATCATTAAACAGCATGTTCATGAAACAGCTGTTTGTCGAACACTAATGATCAAACCTTACTTTCATCGAATGGCCATATTGTAACAATTTTCATCGAATGATGATTGTTGTCCAACATAAAGGAAGTGTATTACTTATTGGTAATGTAGCTATAAGGAAATTTGCCCTTTCCCCACTGTACTGCTATCTTGGAGTTGGTATATATAATTAGATGGGGCTGTGGAGGTGCAGACCCCCCATATAATGAGTGTCCAGTGTTTACCTAATCTTCCTTGGATATGGGGTGTGCGCCCCCCCACTAATTATATATACCAACTCTGAGGTCACACTACATTGGGGAAAGGGCAGGTTTACCTATAGCTACATTATCGGTAAGCAAGTATTTGGTAAGGCTTCCTTTATGTTGGCCAACTATCATCTTTTGATGTAAATCATTATGATGATATGGCCATTCGATTAAAGAAAGTTTCAATGATTAGTGCTCAACGAACAGCTGTTCAATGAATGTGCTGTTCAATGATTAAACATAGACCCAAAGTTTGCATTGTTGCATGGGACAGCAGTGCCCTGTACGATAGCAAACAGCTAGAAAGTACATTTTCTCTGCAGAATGGTCTATACAACTGTAACCTGTAAAGCAGTGATATAGTGCAAATACCTTGTACCCCAACAAGCTTAGAGCAGCTGGTTGCACCTTGAGTGGCAATACCTATAGATTTCGTAGAGTTCTGTATTGTGTAAACATTAACGTTAGTAAAATGTAGTATTATTTAGCATAATATGCCCCAACAAAGAACCCTTATTACTATGCACCAATACAGCATGCTTAATAGCCTTGTATCGCTAATGTATCACCCCCTTGTAGCTCACCAATCAAAAGACTGGACAGTATGGATATGCAGTTTCCTAACTTCGCTGTAGTGAGCTTGGTAGATATGGGCATCTTTAGACAATGCAGCTATTGTCTCATATTTACCAACAACCACTTAATCCTTAAAGAAACAGACATGGTATGTGAGAGGTGTACATATACAATGACACTGGAGATTAAACTCTCACATACAAGCACAAATCAGTTTGTCGAAACCACGCACATAGCACCCACCTCACATAGCACATAACAAACATAGACTAGTATATGCTGATGCACTTAAAAGACACCTTCCTAAACAACAAAGATCACTTAGTTAAAGCTATGCCTCAACAAGCCCAAAGGCACTCAGAAAAAAACAACACCTAACACCAGACATAATGTTACTCTGAGTGGAGCCCCAAACACTAAGCCCCTAAGGCAAGAAAACACAAATCCCAAGACTCTCACCATAGGGACTACATTGTAAGATATACTGATACCCCTCTAACCAGGCTGAACATGGAGAAGATAAGTGTTAGTTGCTTATTTGGAGTCAGGATCCATCAGATCAAGCATGTACTCAAGTCATTACGCCATAGGTACCGGTATGATTCCATCATAGTCCATGTAGGTGTAAATGACCTAAGATACACTTCCATGAACTATATGAAGAGAGACATTATGGAGCTTTCAGCCTATATATCTCAGGCTGGTATGAGCCTGGCATACAGCAGCATATTACCATCACTGAGAATGATACAATGATACAGTGTATCATGGAGGATGATACCAGCACCATATTACCATCACTGAGGATGATACAATGATACAATGTATCAGCAAGGATGATACAATGATACAATGTATCACTGAGGATGATACCAGCAGCATATTACCATCACTGAGAATGATACAAAGATACAATGATACAATGTATCACTGAGGATGATACCAACATATGAGTAAAAAATGATTGATTTCAACAATTGGCTGCCTTTCTGGTGTAATTTTAAGGGGATCCAATATTTGTCAGCTTGAAAGGACATGGCCAACAGACTTTCCCTCTTGGTTTTCGAATACTGGCTAAAGCTTTGTCCTCCCCCATAGTGTCTAATTTATGCAATGCCAAATTGACAAACAAGCTGTTCAAGAAGAGGAATTTTGATGGATGGGAGATAGAAGATATATATAGGGGGATTACTACAGTCACACTGTTGACAGAGGCAAAGAAAATGATAGCATTTTTTTTAACTAAAAAAAAGGGGTGGCGAAAGCCACATAACTATGGGCTAGGCTTATAAATGCCCTTGGGCAGATAGCCTGGTATGAACCTATGAACCTATGAACCTATACCACCCTAGCAAAATGAACTCAGCAGAACCTCAATGTGTTACTGCTCAATGCCAAGAGCCTAAATAAAAAGCTACACCCCCTCTCAGCTCCCCTTACACTCATGAATACAGACATCTGTGCAGTTACCACAGAACCTTAAAGTGCTACTGCTCAATGCCAGGAGCCTAAATAAAAAGCTACATCCCCTCCCAGCTCCCCTTATACTCATAAATACAGACATCTGTGCAGTTACCACAGGACCTTAAAGTGTTACTGCTCAATGCCAGGAGCCTAAATAGAAAGTTACACCACCTCTCAGCCCCCCCTTACCATCATGAATACAGACATCTGTGCAGTTACCACAGAACCTTAAAGTGTTACTGCTCAATGCCAGGAGCCTAAATAAAAAGCTACACCCCCTCCCAGTCCCCCTTACACTCATGAATACAGACATCTGTGCAGTTACCACAGGACCTTAAAGTGTTACTGCTCAATGCCAGGAGCCTAAATAAAAAGCTACATCTCCTCCCAGCCCCCCATACACTCATGAATACAGACATCTGTGCAGTTACCACAGGACCTTAAAGTGTTACTGCTCAATGCCAGGATCATAAATAAAAACTACACTCCTTCCAAGCCCTCCTCACTGTCAGGAATATAGACATCTGTACAGTTATCAAGACATGGTTTAAAGTGGCTGAAAGTACCCCCACAGTCCAAGATTTTGGTGTCTTCCACACTTTTAGACCAGTAACTGCACAGACAAGGGCCAAAGGTTGAGGAGTCTCAATATACATCAAAAACAAGCACACCTCTAGGGTGGTCAAACAAGTTGATGGGTTGGAGTTCCTCCATGTGCAGATCACCATATTATATCCCGTATTATATCCTTACCAGTTATAGGTCACCCTCCATGTCCCTGAAAGCTCACAATGCATGCTTAGACCTATTGGAGACACTTACCATCCAACCTAATACCTTAATCATGGGACACTTTAATTAAAGTTCTATAGACTGAAAGTCCTACATGGCCTCAAATCTACAGACACAGAGATTCCTAGACTTTGTAAATAAACACCCTTGACTAAATAGTGAATATGCTCACTAGATGCTACAACATACTGGACCTTATGATCACAAATAAGGGAGAACACTGCACCCCCCTCCACCCAAAGTCTAGTCCTTCCTGGTAACGTCTGGCCATAAAGCTGCCTCCTTTGAAATCAAAATCAACTGTGTTAGGAACTATACAAAGGCAAATGACCTATTATTAAGTGATGGTTTGTCAAAATTCAATGTAACTCCAAATCTTGAGAACACACCAGACTGTGCTGAATTGCTCTCAGAAACTCTGAACAGCCATGTGCATGGGTGCATAATGGTTACTCTATCTATCCGAAATTAGCCCAGAACTATCCTCAGAAACAAACTGCCCTGGCAGCATCCCAAATTAAACAGGTTATATAACTCAATAGTTTTAAACTACTGCTTAAATAACATCTTAACCAGTCTTGATCCTGCGCATGCTCATCCCAACATTAATACTTTGCATTCACAGTACGATACTCTCCAAATACTCTCCTTAAACAGGATACTCTCAACTTCTCACTGAAATTAAAAAACAATTTTTATACATAACTGCTGCCTGTACAATCCATTAAGTTCCATCTGGGCTTTTTCTTTAGTAACATCCACCTAATTAAAATCAATATATAAATGTAACTATTGTTTGTGTATAAGTGTAAATAGAAATGTGACTACTTTGTATTTAGCTGGAGCTTAGTATAATATAACATAAGCAAATGCAACTTTTCTCCTATGGCCTGTGGTGAAAATGCATATTACCCAGTTAGACTTTCCTGGTAAAGAAAGACAAATGAATAAAATAATAAATAAAATATACAACAAAAGGAAAAAATATGGCAAAAAATTAGGAAGGGAAATTCCCAAAAAGATAAAATCTTTCTCTCCAGACTAAATAGGGAACTAAGAAGGTTAATTAGGTTAAGCAAAGCTAACTTTGAGGTTAAGATAGCCTCCCAGGTGAAAGATAACCATAATGCGTTCTACAGCTTTGTCAGAAATCTCAAGGGCAGCACACAACAGTTTACTGAACTGGTGGTTAATGCTGCCATATTCATGAATCATAGTGATATAGCATACCTGTTAAAGGACAAATTCATTTCCAACACTAACCTCACCTCCACCCCAACCATGCACACAGTAATACTGACAAACATAACTCCTCCAACAATAACTAGGGAACATGTTCTAGCTGTACTCACTAAAGCCAAGAACAAAGCTTCAGTGGGCCCCGATAGCATCCCAGGATGCCTCCTGAATAGTCTAAAATATGACTTAGCAGGAGCTCTGGAGTCATTATTAAACTATAGTCTTAAAACAGTCTTTGTGTCACATGAAAGGAGGACTGCAACAGCCTCTGCCTTCATAAGGGAAGACTTTCAACAAATCCTGGAAATTACAGTTGAATTACCCCTGACTAGTCTTATTTGCAAAGCCATGGAAAGAATTACCATGGAAATTATCAACAAGAACACAGGAGACCTCCAGACACTAAATCCATCCCAGTTTGGCTTTGTCAGAGAAAGGTTAAGCTTACTGAATATGGTGGGCGTCTTTGAAAATGTCACTAAGACAAAGGATGAGTGGAAAACAGTGCATACTGCCTACCTTGATCTGGTTAATGCATTTCAAAGAATACCTCACTGAACCAACTTACAGAACTTTATATAAGCCTTTTTATAACACTCTAGATAGTTAGATGGCTGACTGACCCAGGAGGTTGAAATTGGTGACGCCACCTCCACAAAGTGGCTTGTCACCAGTGGAGTCCCTCAACACTCTGTGCTGGGCCTGATACTCTTTGTCATCTACTTCTCAAATGTCAAATCCAATGCCAAAGGCCTCTGGCTAACAGTTAACTGGGAGTAGTTATTGAATCCCTGCAAGACAAGAACACCCTTCAGGAAAGTCTAATACAGACAAACACTTGGTGCCAAAGCCATGGCTTAAAACGCAATACTAAGGAATGCATTATAGGACCTTATGGGAAGTCTGCCACTCCAGGTAAGTACATCATTAATAAAACACCATTAAAAATTGATTCACTAGTGAGATCTGGGAACTAATGTAGTTGGTAACCTAACCTTCGACCAACATCTGTCCACAGTAGTAAAAAAATCCTTCTACGTTGCTCAACTTATAAGCAAGTGAATAGCAACTAGGTCCAGAGAGATCATCATACCACTGTATTCAGTGCTCATCATGCCTGTCAAAGAGCATAATGCTCCTGTTGGTATGTACCTGAACAGACACGTAGCAACTGGAATGTCCATAAATGTTTCTTACAAAAAGAGTATAGGAAGTAAACACAATGTCCTACACTGACTGCCTCAAAGCCATGTCTCTTTAGTCAATATCATACAGACTTCTAAAAGGTGATGGTTGCCTGGCATACAAGACATCGCTGAACCCTGTTCAGATGAACCTTTTGAGCTCCACAAAATAAACAGCATCAGAACTACTAGATTAAAATACCTAAATTCTGCTTGGAACATAAACAGGACATGTTGGAAAAGCCAGATAGGTTTCTCAGAGAATTCCTTTCTCTGGAACAGGCTCCCCATCCATGCAAAGCAGAGTTCAAGAACAACTTGGACCAATGGCTGCAGCTAGCACACATGCACACACGCACACACACACAGACACACACACACACACACACACACACACACACACACACACACACACACACACACACACACACACACATAGCATACACACTATCAAACACACACAAATACATACACACACAAATACACACAGCTACACACACACACACACACACACACACACACACACACACACACACACACACACACACACACACACACACACACACACACACACACACATATAGACACATACACACGTTTCCTTCTTCTTTTTCTGCCTTTTTTAAATTCACATATCTAACTTTATGCTTGCTAGGCAGCAAAGTCCTGTTTAGTGAGAACAAAAACATGGAAGGTGTTTGCTTTTTTTCAGTATCTGAGCTTTATGACATCTTAAACTGCTGCTATTAAGCAGTGGAATTGTTTTTCAAGGGGCATTACCCATACATTAACACCCTGCTGCAGAATATTCGTTCTCCAGTCAGAATAGCAATGTACAGATCGCCCATTCTCTAAAGTAAACTATTACATAATGGTATTACCCTTTCTCTTGGTGCAAAGACACACACACACACACACACACACACACACACACACACACACACACACACACACACACACACTCACACACACTCACACACACACACTCACACACACACACTCACACACATACACTCTGACACAATTTTAATTCAGTCCCAGATTTTCTCCATGTCAGACTTAACAGTTCATATGACAGGGAGCTGGCATTTAATAGGTGATGGAAGGGTCAGCCTTGCACCAGCCCACCTTAATGTATTCTGCCGACTCTTGTCACACCTAGTGTAGCACTACTGAGCTGAGGTGTGATCGAGTGATCAGGATGAGTAAAAGATAAGTTATCAGCTTGACCTTTTGCCTTTATATTAATATTAGTAGCGAGAAAGGCAGAATGTAAAACAGAATGAGGCAGCTTAATACATCGGCAGTGTCTCTGACTGCAGAATCTACTACATGTAATAAAGTTGGATGCTGTTATTAAAATTATAATCATCTGAATAAGGCTTGTCTTTCAGAGTAGCTGTGTTGGCATACATGCTCAGTGAAAAAAATGTATTTTATGCCCCCCGTCTTTACTTTGCTTCAGTAACACATGTGGATTTGTGTGCTTATATGGAACCAGAGAGTATCCTAAAGGTGTTTAGTATAGTATAGAGTTTCACTGTGCTGTATAACAGAAAGTATCATGGTGTGATATACATTTGAGTTGCATGCATGAGATATGCTATAAATGTAATTTAGTGTGATATGAGGATTAGTGAGACAAATTAAAAGTATGTAGCAAAATAATGTAATTTGTTGAGGTATAGTGCTTGATTCACTTAAAAAGACAGCATGTTAAAGTAATTTAATAGGCAGAATATTTGATGAGTATGGTTGACTATATTTAAGTTCAAGTAATTAAGAAAATTAATAAATAAATAAAATAGGTCAGGAAAGGCAATGCTGGACTGACACTGAGCTGATTTACTTGGCAAAATCCATGTCGAAAGACATCCAGGCTGGGCTAGTGGTCAGAAGTGATTTGTGGTGATTAAGGGGAGTATTGCAGCCTGTAACTTATTTACACATGTAGAAATGACTCAGATACTATCAGAACTGCAGCTTGTTATATAATGCTGCCAAATATAGAAAGGATTGTTCTGCTATTCAATTTATGTGACCAGGGTCACAAACTCAATTGGGTAAAGTGAGCTGGAAACACAATAGTGATATTATTATATACCAGGAGCTGTGGATGTGAATGGTAAGGCTTCAGAGTGGAAAGGATACCTCTGCCATCATGGTGCATTATTCCAGGACTTCAGGAAGTCATCTGTTTGGAGAATCCTGCTACAGTGATGTTTAATATGTTCCAATTGGAAGATCTTTGTAGCTGTATTGAGTTAAGGAAACATTAGCACTGACCTGGTCTCACACTGGGTGTCGTACTACACTCATAGAAGAGAAAGGAGTGAGTTTTGCATTGGAATTCACACCTTCTTCCATTTTTTTTCAGATTTATTACAACCTTGATGTTCATCTATCTGTCTATATGAATCACAAACCTCCACTTCTCGACAGCCACCAAGAAGTAAAAATAATGAATAAATGCCCAAAAAAACTAAAGGTAGCACACAGCAGAATATCCAAATATAGTCACACTCCAACGCAGTCCCTTGATAAAAGATGCAGGTTTATTATAAAACTGGTAAGCACTTTCACAAATCTAGTCTTTGCTTCATCAGACCATCATGCTATATATCCCATTGCAACTTAAATAGTCAAACACACTAAAAAGTATATTCAAACCGGCCAATCATACAGCTTCCTATCCATGACCTCAATGGGCACAGGACAATCAACATTTAAAAAGCACTAACATCTAAACATACATATAATAAATACCAATTACATGAAAACATGCATAAGATACAATAAATGCACAAAAAGCACACAAGTAATAAACATAAAAATAAAACATAGAGCAGGGTTCTATTTTAATAATTTCCTGCTCTTAGGTTTAGGTGTAATCACTATATATATGTTAATTCTATAAATATATCTATATATATATGTATAGAAAGAGAGAGAGAGGGTGTGGAGGCCACCCCACCCCCACAATAGAAAGTGTTTGAGGGCTTGCCTCTGCAAAAAAAAAAAAAAGATGATTGTATGTATTACAAACCTTTGCGTGTTATTTAAGTTTGTGATATTGTCAGTTTTGGAACTTATGGGAGCGTCATAGGAACATTTTTTTATTTGTCGATCTTGTGATAAGTGAACTTTGACAGTAAATCCCAGGACCTCATTATCTCCGCCCTGTCCTTTGTGCCTGAATGCCATCACCTTCAGGTGAACCTTGCTGGGCAGACTAAGGGTGTGTCTTGCAACACTGCAGGCAGTAGACCTCAGGCAGCATCAAACAAAAATATGATAAAAAAGTATGTGAGAATTCATTGACATGTTTACAGAGTGAACTCCTGCAGTATACCATTGCGCACAACCTGAAGAAAGTTGTAAACAACGTATTTATTGGGTAACCTATTTGATGTACAGGATAAAACCTATTCAGTTGTTGCCTTTACCAAAGACATAATTACAGAAAGGTAACAAGCCAAATGCAAACAGAACAGCAGGACACTGAATTTGTTAGGTCACAGAAGTATCAGAAGGTCTACAGGAATATGATATTAATAACAGTGATTTGGGGTAAGCCCTACTAGTTACAGATCACAGATATACAAGGAAAATTCAGAACTGAGTAGGAAGTTTCTTAATTTTAACAAGAACATGTCAGAGTTATCCATGCATGTCAAAAAGTCCTTGTCATTGACTGGAATCCTTCCATTGCCAAGAATGATGTAGAAATTTATGAATCATTTTCACTGAAAGCTAACAATACAAAACCAAAAGTAGGTGGGCGGCTATGCTGCCTACACCCCCCAGTGTGGGGGGTGGTGCCCCCACCCCCCCCTAACTATATATAATAACTCCAGGATCACAGTATAGTGGAGGAAAAAGGGCATATATATTTTATTTGCCCAACAGCACTTACAGTCAGTGAAATATGATTCAGTGAAATGAGTTGTTTCAGCTTTCAGCGATTTGGTGTGTGTGTTTTCAAATTCGGTGAAATGAGTTTTCAGTGAATCAAAGTAGACACACACACACACACACACACACACACACACACACACACACACACACACACACACACACACACACACACACACACATATATATATATATATATATATATATATATATATATATATATATATATCAATATACACATCCCTTACATTGACTTTTGGAATAGCTAACAGCTGTTTTGCCAACACAATTTTATTAACATAACAGGTGATTGAAAATTGTGTAAGCCTGTTACATTAAATGAGTTAAAGAATATGCCCTTTTTCCAGTATTGTGTGACTCCAGTGTAGGATTATATAATTAACAGAGGGTGTGCTGGGTGCAACACACACATGGTGAGTATAGAATTGCTGAACCCTGCAAAAAATATTTTGTAGTTACACATTCTGATGCTATGTCTTGGAACATGGTCATTTGTGTCAAATTTTTTTCCGACCATTTTCTAGGTTAGCGATGTGAGCATCTTGGTACTGAGATGTTTTATGTACACACACACACACACACACACACACACACACACACACACACACACACACACACACACACACACATATATATATATATATATATATATATATATATATATATATATATAGATCTAGGACTATTGAACGAAAGTTCAATAGTCCGAATCCACAATCACCGAACACACTTTAATGAAAGCGCTTTCACCAAAAAAGCGCTCTCATTAAAGTGTGTTTTAAAAAAAATTAAAATGTTAGTTTTACATTTTTGCCCCCCTGCACCCCCCACACCCCCCTAATTAAAAATTCTCACTCTGAGGTCGCACTACAGTAGGGAAAAGGGAATTTTCCCTTATCCCCACTGTAGCGCAATCTCCACAACAGGCATACTTACGCAAAAGCACTTTCTCGCAAGTATGCCCAGCCAAATCTGTTTAGGTTATGTTGCTGTTCGGGGATCCATACAGATCCCATATATATATATATATATATATATATATATATATATATATATATATATATATATATATATATATATATATATATATATATATATATATATAGATATGTATGATATGTATGTATGTATAGACACACAGACATATGTTTATATGTAATGATATATCTACCTATCTATATAGATAGATATATCTCTATATGCGCGCGCACAGACACACACACACACACACACACACACACACACACACACACACACATATATATATATATATATATATATATATATATATATATATATATATTGATATATGTGTGTATATAATAAAGGAATGCTTGAGCCACCTACTAATAAACAAAGAAAACCCATTTCATGATTAGACAGATTGCCAAGAATCAATTGTTACCCAAGCAATAAAAATAGATGATCTCTAGAAAATCAGATTCTGGTCCCCCAAAACAAAACCAGATTTGTTTACTATGACTTATTTCTGCTGATATGGCAATCAAATACCTATGTAAGGATAGGAAGTATTCATAATTTCAGCCTATGCCCTACAGGCATAAGGACCATACAGCGGTGCAGCGGTAGCATTGTTGCCTCACAGCAAAAGGGTTTTCCAGTTCAGTTCTTGGCTGGAGTGCCTTCTGTCCAGAGTCTGCATGTCCTCCCTGTGTTTGTGTGGGTTTCCTCTGGCTGCTCTAGTTTCCTCCCATATTTCAAAGACGTGTCTAGAGCACTTCCCCAAGAGCCTCCGCTGAAAATTGGCTTGGTTCCAAGTCAGACTTTCCCAGTAAACAAATGTAAAATAAATAAATAATACAGCAGGGTTGTGATAGTGAGGAAAATAGTGCATTCAGATAGCAGTTGCATGGAAAAGACTGCATTCAGGCAGCAGTCTCAGGGCTTAACAGATAAAGCAGTATAACATGAGTTGGTGAATGCATATATCAGTACAGATAGAGTGGTATATGAGGACTGCTCAGATCCTCATGGGTGGGGCAATAGGAATAAAATAAGAGAGGCCATTCTAGACTGTTGTCTGAAAAATGTCTTGATGTCAGCCAATGCATGGTTCAGTAAGAAAGACAGTTACAAGATCACATACAAGAGTTGCAGACATACAACAAAGTCCAGGAAGTCATCAAAAGAAGGAAGTAGTGCAGGTAAAAATGGGAGATAAAAAAGATGGACCAGGCTGTGACGCCTGCACACTGGCCCAGTAGTCAAGATGCCTCAGTCTTCACCACTAGCACCAGTGAGGGGCATGCACATTGGGGGAATAACAAGTACACACACAGTAAAGTACAATTTAACACCAGTGAGGGGCATGCACATTGGGAAGGATAACAAGTACACACACAGTAAAGTACAATTTAACACCAGTGAGGGGCGTGCACATTGGGAAGGATAACAAGTACACACACAGTAAAGTACAATTTAACACCAGTAAGGGGCGTGCACATTGGGAAGGATAACAAGTACACACACAGTAAAGTACAATTTAACACCAGTGAAGGGCGTGCACATTGGGAAGGATAACAAGTACACACACACAGTAAAGTACAATTTAACACCAGTGAGGGGTGTGCACATTGGGAAGGATAACAAGTACACACACAGTAAAGTACAATTTAACATCAGTGAGGGGCGTGTACATTGGGAAGGATAACAAGTACACACACAGTAAAGTACAATTTAACACCAGTGAGGGGTGCACATTGGGAAGGATAACAAGTACACACACAGTAAAGTACAATTTAACACCAGTGATTGGCGTGCACATTGGGAAGGATAACAAGTACACACACAGTAAAGTACAATTTAACACCAGTGAGGGGTGCACATTGGGAAGGATAACAAGTACACACACAGTAAAGTACAATTTAACACCAGTGAGGGATGTGCACACTGGGAAGGATAACAAGTACACACACAATAAAGTACAATTTAACACCAGTGAGGGGCGTGCACATTGGGAAGGATAACAAGTACACACACAGTAAAGTACAATTTAACACCAGTGAGGGGCGTGCACATTGGGAAGGATAACAAGTACACACACAGTAAAGTACAATTTAACACCAGTGAGGGCGTGCACATTGGGAAGGATAACAAGTACACACACAGGAAAGTACAATTTAACACCAGTGAGGGCGTGCACATTGGGAAGGATAACAAGTACACACACAGTGAAGTACAATTTAACACCAGTGAGGGTTGTGCACATTGGGAAGGATAACATGTACACACACAATAAAGTTCAATTTAACACCAGTGACGGGCGTGCACATTGGGAAGGATAACAAGCACACACACAGTAAAGTACCATTTAACACCAGTGAAGGGCGTCCACATTGGGAAGGATAACAAGTACACACACACAGTAAAGTACAATTTAACACCAGTGAGGGTGTGCACATTGGGAAGGATAACAAGTACACACACAGTAAAGTACAATTTAACATCAGTGAGGGGCATGTACATTGGGAAGGATAACAAGTACACACACAGTAAAGTACAATTTAACACCAGTGAGGGGCGTGCACATTGGGAAGGATAACAAGTACACACACAGTAAAGTACAATTTAACACCAGTGAGGGGCGTGCACCTTGGGAAGGATAACAAGTACACACACAGTAAAGTACAATTTAACACCAGTGAGGGGCGTGCACATTGGGAAGGATAACAAGTACACACACAGTAAAGTACAATTTAACCCCAGTGAGGGGTGTCCACGTTGGGAAGGATAACAAGTACACACACAATAAAGTACAATTTAACACCAGTGAGGGGCGTGCACATTGGGAAGGATAACAAGTACACACACAGTAAAGTACAATTTAACACCAGTTAGGGGCATGCACATTGGGAAGGATAACAAGTACACACACAGTAAAGTACAATTTAACACCAGTGAGGGGCGTGCACATTGGGAAGGATAACAAGTACACACACAGTAAAGTACAATTTAACACCAGTGAGGGGCGTGCACATTGGGAAGGATAACAAGTACACACGCAGTAAAGTACAATTTAACACCAGTGAGTAGTGTGCACATTGGGGGGATAACAAGTACACACAGTATAGGGCAATTCCTCTGAAGAGCACACTGAGAGCACAGTCAGTCTGGGGCTGGTTTCTCCCTTTCTCTCCAGATCCCCAATAAGACTCCCCACTGGCACAGCTATAGGGTCCAGATCTCAGCCTAGTGGTCACGCAAAAACCTCCCTCTCTGTTCAACGAATAAAAAAATTTACTTTACTTCAAAATACATATAATATCTCAAACTTTTTCAACAAAATACTTTTAATGCATAAATGACTTAGCAGCTAAAATAGGCTTAAGTGAGACGTTGTCATTTGACCCAAAACCTTTGTCAGCTTGTAATCTGATGATCTACCTCATCTCAGAGTGCTCTGTTAAATTTCTCATATTTCCTAGCCTAAGGTTTTTCCTTATTAATTCTAACACTAAGAATTTAAATTTATGACTAAGATCACTACTTAAAATGTGATGGGTGAGTGCATTTGTTTCGTCTTCTTTATTTGTGGTGTAAATATGCTCCCTGATCCTTTCACGGAGGCCGAGGTACCAGAAGTGTGTTAATAAAAGAAACCATCCTGTCTTCAGAGTGGTGTTCCTTCCTCATGGAGCTTGTGTTTTTCAATGCTGCAATCATGTCTGCTTTAGTCAGGTTTCCATGCACCAGTCCTTTAGCCTGGCACATCCTTGCCAACTGGCTCCTTGTCACCTTACCATACTCCTCTGCTGACATGCTTGCCTGCTCTCCCTGACTAACTAAGCTAACAAAAGTAATAAAACAATTGTGATCTGAACTCTGAATATTCACTGCATGGCTCATTTAGAGTAAAAAAAACACCTTCAGTGATCACTGTACACAAGCTACTGCAATTCACTATCCACACCACTTCAAGACAATTAATATGTGATCTGACTAACTCACCACTATCAAACAATATTTGATGTGGACATCCCACCACTGCCAAACCATTAATTATGTGATGCCCAGTAATCAAGGAGCCTCAATCCTCACCACTAGCACCAGTGAGTAGTGTGCACATTGGGGGGAATAACAAGTACACACACAGTAAAGGACAACTTCCCTTAAGAGCACACAGATATCACAGCCAGTCTGGGGCTGATTTCTCCCTTTCTCTCCAAATCCCCAATAAGACCCCCAGTGGCACAGCTATAGGGTCCAGATCTCAGTCTAGTGGTCAAGTGGTCAAGCTAAAACCTCCAGCATCCTTCCTGTCCAACTAGTGCTTCGTGTCCCTGCCCAAGTAGCTGACACACACACACACACACACACACACACACACACACACACACACACACACACACTTTAAGATCTGATTTATATACAAATACACAGACACTCCTGGGGAATGCTGGAACAGGTTCTCCAGCTTTGCCCCCTTCTGCCCAGACTATAAGGTAGTACCGACTGCCACCAACCACTAATAGCAGCTACTATAATGCCCTTCCCAAAGGGTGACCGATTTCACTGTGCAATGTTACTGTTATCCAAATAGTAAGTGAGACTGAGCAGCAAGACTCATTTATACTACATGATCGAATAGCAAAATGTTCGAACACGTAATAATCGAGCCTTAAATGTCAAAATGCTGTAATGTTGAATGGCAAAGAAAACAAATAAAAACACCCAAACAAACCATAAAAATGCTCTAAACAGGGGGGCAAGCCCGCATGCACCCCCCGCTACTTAAATATACCAACTCCGAGAGCGCACTACAGTGCAGACAATGGAAAACTTCCATGTCTGCACTGTACGGAGATCTCCATTGAACTGTTCGACATTCTGATGGTTCGACATTTTAGGGTCAATTATGACATGTTTAAACATTTCACTGTTCGATCATGTAATATAGACCCCAGCAAGACTACTAGAGTGGCTTGGAAAGTATCACCAAATAAATGCAAGTCCTCTAGAGCTTACATTATCTCTACACAAAACAGCCCAAATTGAAAGGTTTAAAAATAATTAATAATAAATAATAAAAACACAAGACAAATCTCATCAATTCAACACAGTGCTAATCAAGAGTTCAGAAATCACAGGAACTTTAAAACAATATTGTAGGATAGTCTGACATAAATATAGAAAAGATCTAGACTAATCTGGCTAAATTCCTATCTACCTATAAGTGAAACTCTGTCCTAAATCCCTTTACTTACAAGGCAAAGTGCTGGTGAGTTGTTGTCAGCTTCAGACAAAATTCAAAATGTTCAGTCTTTCTCTCTGAGAAAGTCTTAAATTGATAATATCCAATACTGCTGACATATTTCACATTACATCATTTTTATCACTTCTCCTTTAGTTCCCAGGCTAACAGAAACTAAAAATGTACATTTCTTTGTAAGCTGCACCTGACCAGGAAGCCACAGCAATAAAAGACAATTTTACATGTAAAATCTAGCAATTAATTCTGTCTTAATAGCAATAGAAAGAACTTGCTAGCCCAGACATTCTGTCTCCGAGCTTGAGATCAAACAGTCATAAAATGCTTTACTTATCAGCTTTCTTCCAGCAGGGTGCACTGTGGTTACATTTTTTGGAAGCTTCAGAACATACAGAGTTTTCTTACATTTGTTACACAAGCCTGTGGATCCTATTAATATTTACAATGATGTAGAATTATTTACAAAATTCTACCTAGCTAGGCTGGCAGCCTTCACACAGGCTAAGCAGGAATTCTGGCTGGCTAGAAAAGAGGCTGAGAGAATAGTTGCAATAACAAAGAACAAGGCATAGCAGGGACTCTACCACCTTTTAGAAAATGATGCAGTAGATGGCATAAAAACTCTTAACCGGTTGCAAGGCAAAGACAGAAAGATAAAAAAGACAGTCAGATACCCTTCATAAGGTATGCCAGCAACAACCTGCTCATCAGTCCACAGGACAGCAAAGGTAGATGGAAGGAGTACTTCCAGCAGCTTCTGAATAAAAGCAAACCCAAACAACCTGTAGTGCCCCAAACACAGCCTTTAATGAAAGAAGAGAAGGACTCCACCATACAAAAACTAAGAACAGCACTAAGGAAAAGCCAGAGAAAGCAGCAGGCTTAAATGAGGTCATGGAGCATATAATCAAAATATTGCGTGTGTTAGGAGAGAAATGGCTCCTGATAATACTCATAGCATTATGGAGTGGAAGATGTACCCCAGATGACTGGAGAGTAAGCATACTAGTGCCAGTGTACAAGAGCAAAGGGGGCATTCACAACTGGGGGGCAGTATAGAGGTGCAGAGTTATGTGTCATGCTGCCCAGCTAGTATGCTGTATTCTTAACCAGTGAGTCCTGTGCTTCTTATTAGCATGAACCATTTTATCTAAGTGGATTCTGTTCACTGTGGTCCTTTGTGTCCTGTTGCTAAACACTAAACGTTGATGTACAACTAAAGTAACATGCAAACTCCATTATTTAATTCCTGTTTTATTTTCACTTTCGTTTAAGTGAGTTTGCGAATTTACATTTCGATGAAATGTAGATTCGCTGGATCAAATGAATATATATATATATATATATATATATATATATATATATATATATATATATATGTATGTATATATATATATATATATATATATATATATATATATATATATATATATTTTTTTTTTTTTTAAATCTATCATAACATTCCTAGACTGGGTCTGTATTCTCACTGGAAAAATGTTGAAATTACACAGAACATGGAGAACACTCATTTTACCCAACTTTTTAGTTTTTCTTACATTTCTTATTTGTAAAACTGTCATTTTGTATATTGTTTAATACTTAAAATTTGTTTTACTTTTGTTTATATGTGAATGCACTAAAATCAGATCATAATCAATAGTTTTTCTTTTTAATGGCCACAATAATGTTTCTTCACCACTTATAATCGTATAAAAACTGTAAATCCAAGCAAAGCGGCAAAGAGGTAACCAAGATATAGCAGTAATTCCAACATGCACCGTATTCATAGAAAAAGCATTAAAATCCATTTAAGTAAAATGCTTTTTCTACGAATACGGTGCTAGGCAAACCAACTTCAGTTAGTGGCTTGGATGCTTGATAGCTCAGGCAGAGGGGATGAGAGCGCCATTGTAGAGAGGCAGAATGCATTTGTCCAGGGGCACAAGCACATTGGCTTGAGTACCCTCATGGAAAGAGGGAAACCGCCATGTAGTGCATCTGTGTCACTGTGGGGCATCCTGTTGAAAGCAGCAAAAGTGATGAGTGTTACAGTGTTAATGCCCACCCATGGTCTGCCACTGTGCAACCCTGGGGAGGTTAGTGATTGAAGGTACAAAACCTGAACCATCCCAATGTCTACTTTAATGACATCCCCTCCTGGTTGGCCCTATACCCAGTGGTAGGGAATGAGTGGGCCAATTGGCAGGTGAAGGACTCATGATTGGCAGGTGAGTCTTGGGTAAAATGTGTCAAAAATGTGTACATAGGGTGAAATGTCCACATAGGCAAGTCGGGTTGTTAGTAGTGACCTGAAGATCCTATGTTTGTAAAGGTTCTTTTATTTGCTTAGAATTTGTTGAAGTATACCTGTTTATTAATAACAAGTATGCGTTGATATTAATGAATGGATGTAGACAATCTGCTGAAAGTCCATACAGGATGTGCTGTGTCAAGCAACACCTGTTTGTGTTAACCTTGGAGGGTCTGGGCTTTTGATATGGTACTGCAGATGGGAGAGATGTGTCGTTTTTCCAGCTGGTGATTGGCTGTAGCTTTTTATTTCCACCACGGCTAACCATCAAATGAAGGTACATGAATAACGGTAACCATGATATTCGGGATGTACTTAGGATACCTTTTAAATCTTTATATGAAAAGTTTACAAACTCATTTGGGCATCTCATGAGTGAGTATTGTTTCTTCAAAACAATTGTAGTCAAGTGTATGGAGTTATATTGCACCAACTGGTAGAAAGAAATGAGTAAACAAATACACACTAAAGCAGATGGTTCTTTCTCTGAGTCAGTGCCTTCTCAAGGAAGTATATCTAAGTAAGTAAGTAAGGGGGATTTGTGGTATTTGTGGCGCTTGATGTCTGCAAAAGGAAAAAAAATGCTTATTGGGTGATTTTTGGGTGCATTATTTTGTGCTCACTTTTGATGCCAGCACTTGGAGCTTAGATATTATATCCTCAAATTAAACTGTCTGCATTTCATACATAAGTGGTTTGCTCTCAATAAAACACATAGGAAGTATAAACATTTGTTTGGCCTCGTTTATTGGTTGGCAATGCAGTGCTGCAGTGTAGACAGTACAGGTCACTAAGCTACTATGATTGAGAAGTACCTTGAGTGGTGGTTATGCGGACCTATGACGTATGATCAAAACACCATATGATCGAGTTTCAAAAGACTAAGTCACAGAACATTGAAATGGTTTCTCCTCTGGAAGCTGGTAACATAAACAACAGTGTTGTTGCAAAGGTAGAGGGTGGGTGAGTCCCCTCCTGTCCCCCCACATCCCTGCATTTTATATACACCACTCAGAAGATTATGTGACCCATGGTTGGAGAAGCCAACCGTTTTGATGTTCAATGACTCAGTCTCATGTAGCTCTATGATATGGTCTTGCAATCACATGATATAGTTCATAGATTTAGTTCATAGATTAATACTAGGCTAACTGCCCTTGTGAGCCATTTTTAAGCCTAGCCAATATAGATATAGTATAGATACAGTTATGGCGGTATGGCAGAGTGAGCCACAGTTTAATTTCAGGCTACAGAAGACACAATTCTCTCCCTTTCAGTTTTTTATTCCAAAATGTTTGTATCGACATTCCGCATGTTATTAGTGGCACAGTTAGTCATATGTGATCAGATTACCTCTCTCTCACAGTTTTACCATACTCATAACTGTGGTAAACACCTAGATATAGGCACATTTGATGAAAATATTTGAAAACTATATGTAACACATGTAAACTCAGAAACCTCTGGGTCAGAATTAGTGAGTGTTAAAGTAGAGGAATGAAGAAGGCTGTCTATGTTGTACAGAGAGCCCTGGCTGTAATTCAGGAGACCTGGTTCAGATATTGGGCCTATCACTGGAGAAGGTGACCACTGGAGAGGTGAAAGAGTCAAACATTTGATGTAAGTACTTGCTTAGGGCTACCCTGGGGAGAGAACTTGACATATTTGTTGCCTCCTGGGTATCCTTGTATAGAGGCCAGAATAGAGCTACAGTTCCCATGGTTAGCTGACCCAAAACTAAATAGGAGGAAGTGACAGGAATGTACTCATCCCCATTTGTACATCTACAACATCATTTTACAGTCATTCTCCTGGGATTAGCACTGTTCTTCCATTTCCAAGTTTATATTCCTGCACATAAATTACAAAAAATGTTCTTATCCACAGTTTGGTACCTCCTCTCTGGCTGTTAGCTTCCACAAAAAAGTAAACAGGCCAGGGCAATGATATAATGGTGAATCAGGTGTGAAGGTAAAAGCATTCCCCCAAAAAGTGGAAAGCAGGGCAACCTCTGCAAAACAGGTATGTATTGACATGGCAGATGGTTGCACATTACTCTGCAGTACTCAACGGACAAGGGTGCATATCACAAGAGGGCAAGAACTCACAAAACTGTGTTTAGACTCACAGAAAGACAGCAAAGAGTCTGAGATCACATGAAAAGGATTTTTAGACACTTAGTGATTCAACTTCCCAGTTTTAGATGCAGGCTTAATTTATATCTAAAATTAAGAGCTTAAAGCGACTTCAGTAACTGACATGTTAAGGTGATTACAGTATATACTATGAAGTCAATAACAGCAACTATAATTGTTGTTTGAAAGTATATTTGTTTGACATATTTTACTGCAGTAATTGTTTATGTACCTTGACTGTTTCTTCCTCTGAATGTGGCTAAATTAAATTTTTACTCATAGGCTTATCAAATAGAACTGAAGAGGACACTTGCTCAACTCTGTTAAAGATTTCGGAATAGTAATAAAAACTGAATGGTCACTTTTGTGCAGTAGGTATGTTTAATAAGAGTGCATTAGTAGGCAGAAATTACCATGTGCAGTGTCTGCCCTGATTCTGTCAGATGCTTTGTAAATAAGCTGAGCTGAAACAAAAAGATAAAGCACCTCAGCTGCTGAAAGGATTAATTCATCCTAAAAGTGCTCTTCTGTGTGCTTTGTGCCATATCAAAGCAAAGTGATATAAAGTGCATCTGTATTTGTTTTAATGGAAAAGTCTCAGCTGTCCATTAGGAATCCGATGAGCCTAGATGCACAGACTGTTCAGCTTTTTCAGCGAAGGTGTAGGGGAATACAACATGGCTAGCACTGGACGATTACCTGCTGTTCTAAATAATGGTCCAAATGAAATTGCCATTCTTCAGCAAATTATTTAAGGGTTTGATTAATTGTTCACTGGAGCAATGCTGTGTTGACATTTCAGAATGGAGTCATGAAAAATGGCTTAATTGTCCTATATGAATATTATTTATCTGTCCATTTTGAGGCACTGTTCTACCTCAGACAATTTTACTATTTCTAAAAAAGGAAAAATGCAGTATATTTACAGCGAGGGATTTAATACAAAATAAAGTTCCCATGCACGTAGGAAGTTGCACGGCAAATACAAGTAGCATAAAAAGTAATAATAGCCAGCAACAAGTAGACTGTGGAGATGAAAGAAAAAATATGATAGGCTGACATAAAGCATCACAAAAATACCTCATGAATATTCATTAAGCCCTGGATTAAACAGAGCACCCAGTTTAGTAATCCATTTCTTTTCTTTGATATTAAGTTTGTGGTGCCAACCAGATTTATGGGTTCGATCCCCAATGAGTTTGTCAATAATAATAAAATGAAATTTAGCTGTCTGGTGTTTGAGTGTTTGTTTGTATAATGCATTAGTTGTTCTTTTACATTTTATATCACTCAAATGCTCAGACATGCGTAGTCTAAATGGTCGAGAGGTCTGACCAATATAAAATGATTGACAGCTGCAACTTGCCATGTAAATAGCCCAGTCAGTGTTACAGTTAGCAAAAAATTTGATGTCATACACAGTACTGCAATTTGTGCTACTAAATTCCTTGGATTTCAAAATATGTTTACAATTAGTACAATGGCCGCAAGGAAAACAGCCAGTAAGTTTGTCACCCATAATGGTAGTTTGATACAACTGGGGTAACATAGAATCAGAATGATGTTTGTAATGATTGAAATGAGCTCCTAAGTTTTTTTCCTTTTCTGAAAGAGAATGAACAGCCATTGGGAACCAAAGTATTAATTGCAGCATCTGCCTTCAATATATTCCAGTTGTCCTTGACAATATCCATAAACCTATTGGTGTTTCTACCAAAAGTTGTAGTAAAACGTAATGTATTTGTAGACAATGGTTTGTTCTTATATGTCAATAGGTCCTGTCTGCTGAGACCCGATGCATGATTTTGTGCCATGGTAACATAACCAGAACTGTAGCCCCTATTGATGAATCTATCATATAAATCCTGGCAATGATATTGATAACTATGATCATCCGAGCAATTGCGTCTGATTCTAATGAATTGTGATTTGGGAATGTTTCTGGCAATATGTTTTGGATGATAGCTGGAGGCGTGGAGTAAAGTATTATATTCTGGAAACTTCCTATATACCTCAGTATTCAAGGTATGATCCTATTTTCTGGTGACCAAAACATCCAGGAATGTGATGGAATCACGATCATAACTGATTGTGAACTGTAATCCCAATTTGTTATCATTTAAGTATTCCATGAATTCATTAAGATACTCAGTATCAGATCTCCACACCATCCAGCAATCATCCAAATACCTCCGCCAGATATCAATTTCTGGCAAAAACAAGTTATGAGTATCATCATAAATCAAAATCTCCTCAATATAAGCCATGAATAAATCAGCATAGATGGGGGCAAAAGATGCCCCCATAGCAGTGCCCTTGATCTGTAGATAACATTCCTTATCATAAAAAAATACATTTTTCATCAGCACATGCTCGGTAAGATTGATCAAAAAAGTGTTAAAGCCAGGTTGATAGATATTTGATTTACAGAGCCAATATTCGATGGCATCCAGACCAGCCCAATGGGGAATATTGGTGTATAATGAACTTACATCAAGTGTACATAATCACCAACTTTCCTCAATTTGCATATCATTAATAATGGTTAGAAATTGGGTGGTATCTTGAATCCTGGATCTAACCCAGGAAAGCAAAGGTTTGAGATGTCTGGTCAAAAATTCAGAAAGGGGCTCAGTTAATGTTCCAATACCTGACACAATGGGTCTACCTGGTGGATGAAAAAAATCTTTATGTATCTTGGGTAAAAAGTAAATATACTGTCTGACAGGATCAGCAATAGTAAGGTGTCTAAGAGTTTTAGATGTTATGATACCATTGTCAACTGCAGAATGTAAGAAACTGTCAATTTGTTGTTTAAACATAAAGGTGGGGTCAAGTGGCATTTTAGTGTAATACCTGGCATCACCCAATTGCTTATGTGCCTCGATATCATAATTGGTCCAATCCATCACAACCACTGCCCCACCCTTATCAGCATTAAGAATAACAAGTTCCTTATTCTGCACAAGTTCATTCAAACAGGATAAGTCAGTATCAGACATATTGTTCGGCATAGGTGGGCTGATATTGAACACAGAATGTAAATCACTAAGTACACTATGTAAAAAAAGATTTACAGAGGGATGCATCGGAGGTGTAAAAGAGGAGGCATGATATTTAAAGTCATCCAAACTCTGTTGTTCCGCCCCTTTGTCCTGAAAGAACAATTTAAGGTTAATTAATCTGCAAAATGTGAATAAATCTTGTGCAAAAGTGTCTTCGGGTACAAAAAAGCCAAGTATAAAAGATAAACCTTTATTAAGCAGAGATATTTGTTCCGGTGTTAATACAGTACTGGAAATGTTACAGACATTGCTAACAACAGAATTTACTTGTTCGTTAATACTTCCATGAGATTCTGTAGACTTGTAACTCTTTTTATGCTTTCTGCCCCCTCTCCTCCCCCGGTGTGGTCTAAAGGGGATGAATAATTCTTACGTTTAGGAGTAGGGGACTCCATGATATGCTGTGTTTCAGTGTCTGTGCCTGATGATGTGTCATAATCAGTAGTGTCAGTGTGATTACCACGTCCTTTCAAAATAGAGCGACGTGCTTAGAATTGGGTATGTTCCTTCTGTGCATATCTTGAAACCTGACGCATGTCTAGTGTATTTGAAGACGTTTTTAGAATTGGGTATGTTCCTTCTGGCGCATATCTTGAAACCTAAACATGTCTAGTGTATTTGAAGCGTTTCCGCTTCCTTTTAGAATTGGGGTATGTTCCTTCTGCCTCCTGAACAACATGTCTAGTAGTATTTGAAGGTTGTCCTCTCATAATCCGATTGATCATGAGAAAATTTTTTAAGTTTCCTTTCCTTGAGCTGAGCATCACAATTTAGCAGATCTGAACTGAGTTTAGATAATAATGCAGGAAAAAATGTATCATTCTGATACTGATTACAATCATCTATAAGTTGTGACTCCTTAGTGGTTTCTTTATCTATAACCCTAGTATAATACTTCGATAAAGATTCAACAAACTTCATGGAGCATTCTTGTTGGATAGATCACCACTCTGTAGTTAAAATATCATCAGGATCTGCAACTAGGGGTTGAATTTTTACTCTAAGACCCCTTGGACTCATACCTTTGACCAAATAGGCCTTAAATAATTTGAAGTGCCAAGCAAAAGACCTAAGTGCTTTCATACTTTTGTTTAAATCACTAAATAGTTTCTCACAGCATTGTTCAGGCTTCATGGAACTAGTATTCCCTGTACCATTTGAGGCCTCACCAATTCCAAAAGGTGCAAGATCATCCCTATCGGATGATAAATTCAAAAATATTTTATTTAGGTCCATGATTGATATAAAAATCAATCAATCACAATATTGAAAACAACCACGCCCTGTATAAAAGATCAATAAATCAACAATTGGACAATAATGGCAACAATTCAACCAATACAGGACAATAATGGTATAACAAACAGTTAAGTGAAAATATAATAATATTATCCAATGTAGAACACTAATTAAATATCAAACCAATCAAGTAAAGGTTTGATGTTAGGCACTCCAAAGATGACTATTGTTAAAATGTACTCATATGAATAAGACAATGATATGTCGTCCAAGAGGTAAAAGAGAAAAAATGGATAATAAATGTATAAACATATAGTTAGTAAACCCTGAAAAGGATTTTCAACAGCCCATGAATGGTGAGCAAATTATATCAATTAAACCATCCAAGAAGGCAATATCTAGAAGGTTGACACATATAACACCCATACAAATAGACAAAGTCAATAGTAAAGTTGTAGGTTTCAAATATGATATAGCCAAACCATTTATAAATACTATTAAATGGTATTTACATCGTATTCTAGTAGGCTAGCATCAAAGGAAACAGATTAGATAAAAGTATAATATGTCCTGAATCATAGAACATTCCTATACTCATAAGGAAAAGAATTTGCATGGACTGTGAGAAACAAAATTGTCTGGAATAAATGCAATTATACCAAATGGTCTGGAGGTAAAAAGATATTGGCAAACATAAATAGGACTGATGAAATTATCCAAATATTATTGTTAATTCAAATACTTATGCCAATAAAAGATATTCCAAGTTTCAGATAAAACACCAAAACATAGATATATAAATCATATTTAGCATAGCCTGTAAGAAGATTTGTGATTACTGTAGTTAGATGTCCAAAAGTGATTCCTAACCAGCATCCACAATCATAAATCTAAAGTACTGAAATCACAAAAAATTGTACCAATGTAGCTGTATTAGACATCAGAACATTCATCATATACAATCCAAACACCCTCGTTCAGTTCCTAGTTCAAAGTCTGATGTTGCGTAACCAAACAAAACATACAGCCTGCTAGTATTAAATAGCAACATTAAGATAGTGCAAACACATTTCCATAGAAAGTGTCCATAGTTTCCAATATAGAAACATAAAAAATAAAGGTTTGCCTGTAATGAAAGATATAAATGATATTGAATAATGTCCATGAAAAATATTTATAAACAATGTCCCCAATCACAAAACACAGACACGATTGTCCAAAGGAATTATAACTATATTGCAGAGTTAAACACCAATGAATACATTGATGCAAATCCAGGTACCCTGATCAAATTCCCTGTTCAAAGTCTGATGTTTGACGACTTTGTAAAACACATTGCCCACTCATGAACACCACGATACTTGCAATGATACAGTGATTGAAAGTACATTACCAGCCAAAAAATAAAATGTCCCCCAAGAGTTAGTTAGAACAAACTGTCACAGGCTTAGATCGTAATCCGATCAGCTGGGCCAATAGATGACTCGATAGCACGATAGATGTTCCTTGAGTAATGAGTGTAGTCGGACGCCCAAAAAAAACACAACGCACCACACGACTGAAATAATTCCACAGTAGACCAATTAGTGACTCGGCAATAAAATATATATCCTTCCAGCAATAAGTACCGTCAGGCGCCCAAATCAACACACCACACAGCTAAAATAATTCCACATTAGTGTTACTTAAAAAAGCAACTCACCGAAAAGTTCAACCTCAATGTTCTGTAATCCACATAAAGTTCTTTGTAGTATGAGCACACACAAAAAATAAAGAAGAGAAATGTCCAAATTCAAAAACAATGCAAGCCAGCCACATATATGGAGATGAACACATCCTCACAGCACACCATGGATCCCCAGCAGGAAAAAAGCCACCTGTATCGAAAAATAAAGTTCCTGCGTAGGAAGTTGCATAGCAAATACAAGTAGCATAAAAAGTAATAATAGCCAGCAACAAGTAGACTGTGGAGAATGATAAAGTTTATTAAGACTTCATTCAACAGGCTTAATGAATATTTATGAGGTATTTTTGTGATGCTTTCGTCAGCCTATCATATTTTTCTTTCATTTGTTTTTCAGTATTTAAGACTTTTACATTCATCTCTGTGTCTTTTCATTACACTGAAGAAGGCCAGGTTAAACCCAGGCTGAAACTGGTGTGTTGTCATCCCCTTTGGGAAAAAACCCGGTTCCCATGAATTATCACATCGATCGTAGTGCACTGAACACAAGAAGGCGCTATAAGAGATATGGGAACACAGGTTGACAGCAGCCTCTTTGACCACCACATTGCCACTGCGGTCAGAAAGTCCTTCTGTGTGACACATCTCATTACTAATTGTTTTGAATCCAGGAAGAAAGAGGTCATTGTCTCCCTCAACTCTTCCCTCATTAGGCCAATCACTGAGTACAATGCCCCATTTGGCATGTACCTCACTACACACCTGCAACAACTGGGACTGCAGAGGCCACAAAAGTACCTCACAAAGAGGATCCTAGGCCTTAAACATTTGTCCTGTATGGACAGACTAAAAAAATTCCAACTATTCTTTGTCTCATATCCCCTACTTAGAGGCGATCTCTGCTTGACTTACAAAGCCATGTCTGACTCAGCACTGTTAGAAATGCTACATCTAAAGAAATCCCAGTCCCTCCACACCACATGCTCCAGAGACCTCAACCTCGTTACCACAATCACCAGAATGTGCTGGAGGGACAGATTCATAACCCAGAGACTGCCCATGCTATAGAATAGACTTCCCATACATGTCAAGCACCTCACTGGCCCACTTCAAGAGAAATCTTGCTGAGTGGATGGGAAATAGAGATCATAACTAAGGTTGGGTGGCATGATGCCAGGGTAATCCTATGGGTTAGGCTTTGTAAAGGGCCCAGTACCATTAGCCTAGTACACACCTATGAACCTATGAAACAGTACTGTATCATTTAAGATGCATGTTTAAACTCCTTACACATAGCAGAAACTGCTGTCTAGAAAACAGAAGCAAAGAAGGTAAGTACTCATCTGTCACATTCCACAGCTCTTTATATAGGTTCATAGGTTGGTACTAGGCTATCGGCCCTAGAAACTATGCAACCTAGCCATAACAATTTCCTGGATATTTCTTCCCACAATATTTACTTCTCTGGACCCCTGTCTAGTAGGGCGACTGACATGATCCCCTGGGTGAATTTCCTATCTCCCATCCATCCAATCATCAAGGTTCCTTTTGAAGAGGGCCAAGGAGGTGTTCTGCTTGACATGTATAGGCAGTCTATTCCAGAGTATGGGAGTCTTTGGGGAACCTATCCATCCAGCATGATTTGTTCAATGTGATGATAAGGTTTAGATCCCTGGAGCGTGTGGCTCTGAGGGATTGGAATTTCTTTAAGTGGAGTATGTCCAACAGCTCAGGGTTTGACATGGCCTTGTATGTTAAGCAGAGATCGCCTCTGAGTAGACGATATGCCACAGAGTATAGCTGGAGTTTTTTTAGACGGTCAGCATATGGCATCTGCATTAGGCATGTGATTCTTTTAGTGAGGTATTTCTGTGGCCTTTCAGCTGTTGCAGATGTCTTGTGAGGTACATACCAAATGGGGCATTATACTCTATAATGGGGCTAATGAGGGATGAGTGCAGTGGGACAATGACCTCCTTTTTTCTGGATGAAAAGCCCTTAGTGATGAGGTGTGCCACATAGAAGGATTTCCTGACTGTTGTGGCGATGTGGTTATCGAAAGTGAGACCACTGTCCACCTGTGTCCCTAAGTCTCTCATCACACTTTCAATGTTTAGTGTACTGCCACCTATGTAGTAATTAATGGTACATGTTTTTTTCCAAAGGGGATAACTATACATTTCTTGGCATTAAGCTTGAGCCGATGGCTCTGGAACCAGGCATCTGTTTCTGTAAGGCCCTTTTGTAGAATATCCACATCATTTGGGGATTCAATAATGGCTGCCAGTTTGCAGTCATCTGCGAACTTTGTTAGCCAGAGTCCCTTAGTGTTGGCCTGTACTTCAGAGAAGTAGATGCCAAACAAGAGTGGTCCCAGGACTGAACCCTGCTTTAAATCCATTTTTTTTCTGTGGCTGTTCATCCATTGCTGTTTGGTGGCATTATACATTTTGTGTGTCTGTTTTGGCATCAGCTTACAGCTTATTGCATGCATTCACTGCATCTTTTGTGATATCTTTATTTCTTTCTTTCTTTCTTTTATTCCTTACAGTATTTCCTTTCTATAACAGCACTACTGTCTAGTAAGAATCTGGGATTTCGGCTCAAAGTGTTTTTGCTCACATGGGCTTTTTTTTGGAAAAATCCCAATTTCAGGTTGAGTCAGGAAAAAATCATTATAGACTATATTGTATTAAGGGCTGTGACCTATTGGCTCATGTTGGGCGTTTTCCTTTTAGAATTGGGTATGTTCCTTCTGTGCATATCTTGAAACCTGACATGTCTAGTGTATTTGAAGGGTTGTCCCCTCTCATAATCCGATTGATCATGAGAAAATTTTTTAAGTTTCCTTTCCTTGAGCTGAGCATCACAATTTAGCAGATCTGAACTGAGTTTAGATAATAATGCAGGAAAAAATGTATCATTCTGATACTGATTACAATCATCTATAAGTTGTGACTCCTTAGTGGTTTCTTTATCTATAACCCTAGTATAATACTTCGATAAAGATTCAACAAACTTCATGGAGCATTCTTGTTGGATAGATCACCACTCTGTAGTTAAAATATCATCAGGATCTGCAACTAGGGGTTGAATTTTTACTCTAAGACCCCTTGGACTCATACCTTTGACCAAATAGGCCTTAAATAATTTGAAGTGCCAAGCAAAAGACCTAAGTGCTTTCATACTTTTGTTTAAATCACTAAATAGTTTCTCACAGCATTGTTCAGGCTTCATGGAACTAGTATTCCCTGTACCATTTGAGGCCTCACCAATTCCAAAAGGTGCAAGATCATCCCTATCGGATGATAAATTCAAAAATATTTTATTTAGGTCCATGATTGATATAAATCAATCAATCACAATATTGAAAACAACCAACTGTATAAAAAGATCAATAAATCAACAATTGGACAATAATGGCAACAATTCAATATTGTTCAAATGTTAGCCACGTCCAATACAGGACAATAATGGTATAACAAACAGTTAAGTGAAAATATAATAATATTATCCAATGTAGAACACTAATTAAATATCAAACCAATCAAGTAAAGGTTTGATGTTAGGCACTCCAAAGATGACTATTGTTAAAATGTACTCATATGAATAAGACAATGATATATGCGTCAAGAGGTAAAGAGAAAAAATGGATAATAAATGTATAAACATATAGTTAGTAAACCCTGAAAAGGATTTTCAACAGCCCATGAATGGTGAGCAAATTATATCAATTAAACCATCCAAGAAGGCAATATCTAGAAGGTTGACACATATAACACCCATACAAATAGACAAAGTCAATAGTAAAGTTGTAGGTTTCAAATATGATATAGCCAAACCATTTATAAATACTATTAAATGGTATTTACATCGTATTTCTAGTAGGCTAGCATCAAAACAGATTAGATAAAAGTATAATATGTCCACGAATCATAGAACATTCCTATACTCATAAGGAAAAAGAATTTGCATGGACTGTGAGAAACAAAATTGTCCTGGAATAAATGCAATTATACCAAATGGTCTGGAGGTAAAAAGATATTGGCAAACATAAATAGGACTGATGAAATTATCCAAATATTATTGTTAATTCAAACACTTATGCCAATAAAAAATATTCCAAGTTTCAGATAAAACACCAAAACATAGATATATAAATCATATTTAGCATAGCCTGTAAGAAGATTTGTGATTACTGTAGTTAGATGTCCAAAAGTGATTCCTAACCAGCATCCACAATCATAAATCTAAAGTACTGAAATCACAAGAAATTGTACCAATGTAGCTGTATTAGACATCAGAACATTCATCATATACAATCCAAACACCCTCGTTCAGTTCCTAGTTCAAAGTCTGATGTTGCGTGACCAAACAAAACATACAGCCTGCTAGTATTAAATAGCAACATTAAAATAGTTCAAACACATTTCCATAGAAAGTGTCCATAGTTTCCAATATAGAAACATAAAAAATAAAGGTTTGCCTGTAATGAAAGATATAAATGATATTGAATAATGTCCATGAAAAATATTTATAAACAATGTCCCCAATCACAAAACACAGACACGATTGTCCAAAGGAATTATAACTATATTGCAGAGTTAAACACCAATGAATACATTGATGCAAATCCAGGTACCCTGATCAAATTCCCTGTTCAAAGTCTGATGTTTGACGACTTTGTAAAACACATTGCCCACATGAACACCACGATACTTGCAATGATACAGTGATTGAAAGTACATTACCAGCCAAAAAATAAAATGTCCCCAAGAGTTAGTTAGAACAAACTGTGTCACAGGCTTAGATCGTATCCGATCAGCTGGGCCAATAGATGACTTCGAGCTTACGATAGATGTTCCTTGAGTAATGAGTGTAGTCGGGCCAAAAAAACACAACGCACCACCACAGAAAAATAATTCCACAGTAGACCAATTAGTGACTCGGCAATAAAATATATATCCTTCCAGCAATAAGTACCGTCAGGCGCCCAAATCAACACACCACACAGCTAAAATAATTCCACATTAGTGTTACTTAAAAAAGCAACTCACCGGCAAAAGCCCGAACCTCAATGTTCTGTAATCCACATAAAGTTCTTTGTAGTATGAGCACACACAAAAAATAAAGAAGAGAAATGTCCAAATTCAAAAACAATGCAAGCCAGCCACATATATGGAGATGAACACATCCTCACAGCACACCATGGATCCCCAGCAGGAAAAAAAGCCACCTGTATCGAAAATAAAGTTCCCCTGCACGTAGGAAGTTGCACAGCAAATACAAGTAGCATAAAAAGTAATAATAGCCAGCAACAAGTAGACTGTGGAGAATGATAAAGTTTATTAAGACTTCATTCAACAGGCTTAATGAATATTTATGAGGTATTTTTGTGATGCTTTACGTCAGCCTATCATATTTTTTCTTTCATTTGTTTTTCAGTATTTAAGACTTTTTACATTCATCTCTGTGTCTTTTCATTACACTGAAGAAGGCCAGGTTAAACCCAGGCTGAAACTGGTGTGTTGTCATCCCCTTTGGGAAAAAACCCGGTTCCCATGAATTATCACATCGATCGTAGTGCACTGAACACAAGAAGGCGCTATAAGAGATATGGGAACACAGGTTGACAGCAGCCTCTCTTTTGACCACCACATTGCCACTGCGGTCAGAAAGTCCTTCTGTGTGACACATCTCATTACTAATGGTTTTGAATCCAGGAAGAAAGTGGTCATTGTCTCCCTCAACTCTTCCCTCATTAGGCCTATCACTGAGTACAATGCCCCATTTGGCATGTACTTCACTACACACCTGCAACAACTGGGACTGCAGAGGCCACAAAAGTACCTCACAAAGAGGATCTTAAACATTTGTCCTGAATGGACAGACTAAAAAATTCCAACTATTCTCTGTCTCATATCGCCTGCTTAGAGGCGATCTCTGCTTGACTTATAAAGCCATGTCTGACTCAGCACTGTTAGAAATGCTACATCTAAAGAAATCCCAGTCCCTCCACACCACATGCTCCAGAGACCTCAACCTCGTTACCACAATCACCAGAATGTGCTGGAGGGACAGATTCATAACCCAGAGACTGCCCATGCTATAGAATAGACTTCCCATACATGTCAAGCACCTCACTGGCCCACTTCAAGAGAAATCTTGCTGAGTGGATGGGAAATAGAGATCATAACTAAGGTTGGGTGGCACGATGCCAGGGTAATCCTATGAGTTAGGCTTGTAAAGGGCCCAGCGCCATTAGCCTAGTACACACCTATGAACCTATGAAACTGTACTGTATCATTTAAGATGCATGTTTAAACTCCTTACACATAGCAGAAACTGCTGTCTAGAAAACAGAAGCAAAGAAGGTAAGCACTCATCTGTCACATTCCACAGCTCTTTATATAGGTTCATAGGTTGGTACTAGGCTATCGGCCCTAGAAACTATGCAAGCCTAGCCATAACAATTTCCTGGATATTTCTTCCCACAATATTTACTTCTCTGGACCCCTGTCTAGTAGGGCGACTGACATGATCCCCTGGGTGAATTTCCTATCTCCCATCCAATCATCAAGGTTCCTTTTGAAGAGGGCCAAGGAGGTGTTCTGCTTGACATGTATAGGCAGTCTATTCCAGAGTATGGGGAGTCTTTGGGTCAGGAACCTATCCATCCAGCATATTTTGTTCATTGTGATGACAAGGTTTAGATCCCTGGAGCGTGTGGCTCTGAGGGATTGAGATTTCTTTAAGTGGAGCATGTCCAACAGCTCAGGGTTTGACATGGCCTTGTATGTTAAGCAGAGATCACCTCTGAGTAGACGATATGCTACAGAGTATAGCTGGAGTTTTTTTAGATGGTCAGCATATGGCATCTGCTTTAGGTCTGTGATTCTTTTAGTGAGGTATTTCTGTGGCCTTTCCAGCTGTTGCAGATGTCTTGTGAGGTACATACCAAATGGGGCATTATACTCTATAATGGGTCTAATGAGGGATGAATGCAGTGGGACAATGACCTCCTTTTTTCTGGATAAAAAGCCCTTAGTGATGAGGTGTGCCACATAGAAGGATTTCCTGACTCTTGTGGCGATGTGGTTATCGAAAGTGAGACCACTGTCCACCTGTGTCCCTAAGTCTCTCATCACACTTTCAATGTTTAGTGTACTGCCACCTATGTGGTAATTCATGGGTACATGTTTTTTTCCAAAGGGGATAACTATACATTTCTTGGCATTAAGCTTGAGCCGATGGCTCTGGAACCAGGCATCTGTTTCTGTAAGGCCCTTTTGTAGAATATCCACATCATTTGGGGATTCAATAATGGCTGCCAGTTTGCAGTCATCTGCGAACTTTGTTAGCCAGAGTCCCTTAGTGTTGGCCTGTACTTCAGAGAAGTAGATGCCAAACAAGAGTGGTCCCAGGACTGAACCCTGCTTTAAATCCATTTTTTTTCTGTGGCTGTTCATCCATTGCTGTTTGGTGGAATTATACATTTTGTGTGTCTGTTTTGGCAGCTTATTGCATGCATTCACTGCATCTTTTGTGATAACTTTCTTTTATTCCTTACAGTATTTCCTTCCTATAACAGCAGTACTGTCTAGTAAGAATCTGGGATGTCGGCTCAAAGTGTTTTTGCTCACATGGGCTTTTTTTTGGAAAAATCCCAATTTCAAGTTGAGTCAGGAAAAAAATCATTATAGACTATATTGTATTAACGGCTGTGACCTCCATACCATGTGAAGGCATTTTGCCTTTGTATAACAATATTATAATCAGTCAAATCACCATGGGGTTAAGAGTAAATATCCCTTTGGAGTTATCTTAAGCCAAAGCTTAAATGAGAGTAGAGTGGTCACTTGAATCAAATTAATTAGTTACCTTACTGATTATGTGAGGCATTTCAAGATTTCTGTTGCTATTGACTCCTTTAGATCTTTCTGCCATTCTAGGTATATGCAGTGTTTCTTCCCACATCCTGTATCTCTTATCTTACTTCCTGTTTGTTACCATTATATAAGCTACGTCTGTCCTCTTTTTTAATCTTCCCAAAGCTGCAACTTCCAAAATGGGCTACAGATTATCATGTGAAGTCACTCCAACTGCCCACACCGTGATATCATGACCTTCACTCATCGCACATCACCACCTTCTGACATCTGATTGTTTTATTTTTTTTTATGCATTCATTGCACCCTAATAGTTCTCCACACAGTGTGGTATTTTGTATCAGTGTCCTTGGATTTCTTTTAACTAATTTGTTAATCATGTAAGCCCATTGGACACAGATCTCCCTTTTTGTGGTTAACCTGGATGCACTATCTTGCTAAGTGACTTGTGCATAGTCACACAGTAGGTAAGCCAAGTAGAAAGGATCAGATCTTGTACCCTGGACTACAGGAAGCAGACTGTTTACAGTTCATATCCTTAATCATCTGTGGTAACTACCAGACTCTGAATTACTCAGATGCTCCTTTCTTGCATTTCTCAACTCAACCTCTCCCTGATTTTTTGTTCATCTCATATGTTTATAGGTGTATACTAGGCTAACAGTCACAGGGGACTTTTTAAGCCTGGCCATGCATTCCACCCATATCTGACAGTTTAGGCACCTTAGGATTATTCTGTGGGGTATATGTACACTAGGGTCTGAGTGGTTAAGCATTTACAAGCTGCCTCTGTCTATTTGAGACATATGTGCCAGGACAGGGGTGAATTTTTGACTCACCATCCACTGGTCAAAACTACACTTATTTGTTTATTTGTCTTTGTTAATCGGGAAAAGTCTGACTGGGTAAAATCCATTTTCAGGGGAGGCCGGGGGAGAAAAGCTCCACATTTAAGTTACACTTGATGTACATTTGTAATTTCAGGATAAAAACATCTTTACATGAGCTTATCTATATGAGTTTTAAACATTTTTAATAATTTCTTAAAGAAACATAGCATTTTAACATAAAAACAAGAGAGAAATTAATATAAATGGGCAAATTATTGACTAGGGAAATAATATACAATAACAATTAATGTATTTATAGCATGATGGCTGCAGGGAAAAGATCAGACTGGGGTGTTTTTGAGTTTGGTAATAATTTGCAAACAGAAAAGTAGAATGCAGCTTTAACTACAGAAGGATTGGGAAGCAAAGTGGCTGTAAGGGTTGGACTGGGATAGGAAAGAACTCTGCTTCACATGGATGGGAAGCCAGTTCCAGAAAATGGCTGTTCTCTGAGATACATACCCTTTAACATGTCCTATCTATGTCACAAGCAAGGTTTGGGTCCTTAGATTGGGTAATTCTGATGCTATTTGCTTTACAGATATACATAAGGTCCATCAGAGTGGGAACCAAGGATACCTTGTATGCCAGGCACCGATTGCCAAACAGTCTGTAAGAGACAGAGTATAGGGATAGGCCCTTGAGTTCATCCACACAGGACATGTTCTTTACACCCTGTATTTTTTTTGTGATTGACCTCTGTGGGCATTCCAGTTTTTGCATGTGCTGGGTCAGGTACATAATGAAGATAGTGAAGTACTCGATTGCTCTGATGAGGGCCGAATACAGTGGATGATTTCCTTGGAGTTAAATGCCAAGTTGCACAACTTAGAATGGTTTTATTACTACCGTAGCTACATGTTTGTTTGTTTTTTTAATTTACCATGTTACTCTATGTTGCATTTTGGAACTAATTGGAGCTTTTCTGCCGGGGCCTCTGCTGAAAAAGGGCTTTAGCGCAGTCAGACATTCCCAGTCAAAAAATGTAAAATAAATAAATAAATAAATAAATATGGCCTACATGTGTCCCCAAATCTTTGACTGCTTGATCTTCTGTTGGGGATATATCATCAATGAAGTAGTTTGCAGGGGTGGCTGGCGTCCAGAGTCATACTGTTATGCATTTCTTAGCACTGACACCAGTTACTTGACTGAGGCAGTCCTTCCTGGACAATATTTGTGTCTTGGAGGGATTCTATGAGTGCACCTAGTTTCAAATCACCAACAAACTTGGTCAACCAAAGGCCCTTGACATTGGCCTTGACTTCAGAGCAGTACATTCCAAAAAGGAGTGGACCCAACACAGAGAAATGAAGGACACCTCTAAAGAACAGTTGCTTTGTGGGGGTGAACTCCCCTATCCTAACCTCTTGTGTCCTGTCTGAGAGCTACCTGGTTGTAAATCAGGTGAGATAGGGGTTTATACCTAATTCCATGAGTTTCTATACACCGCACAAATGGGGCATTACGTCAAATGCCTTGACCAGGTCAAGATAGGCAGTCTGCACTAATTTGCCCTTTTCCATTACCTTTATGACCCTCTTGAAGAAGTCCACCACATTCAGCGGGAATGATCTGCCCTTGAAGAAACTGGACTGGGTTGGATCTAGTGTGTGAAGATTACCTGTGTCATTGTTAATCATTTCCATTATCATTCTTTCCATGCCTTTGCATATGAGGCCTAGTTCGGCTTATGGGCCTGTAGTTACTGAGATCCATGGATGGCCCAGCCTTGTGTAGAGGGATGACCATTGCAGTTTGAAGCCTATGTGAAGGCAGTGGTTACAAAGTTACTCTAGTAGTCCTGATAGGTCATCTTTCATGCTGATTAGGAGGCATTGTGGGATATTATCAGGTCTCATTGATAAAGTATTCTTGGCTATGAAGAGCAAGTCAAGGACCTGCTTTTTTGTGGTAAGTTCATAGGTTCATAGATTGGTACTAGACTAACTGCTTTGTAGTCCATTTTTAAGTCTAGCCAATTATCCCAATGTGAGAATCAAACCCTGCACCTTCTGTTTGTAAGGTAAACACCTTAACCATTATGTTAACCTCCACCCACCACAAAAAAGAAAAAAGGTCAGAATCAAACCGTGTACCTTGTTGATGTAAGGTAAAGATTTTAATCATTATAACAACCCTTCTGGAGCTACATTTGTCCAGGAATCTCTGGGCCCAAATGTTTTGGGTCATGTAGAATTTCCAATTTGTAGTGAAGTAGTTAAAGTCACCCATGAATATAGTATTGAGCTGAATGAAGTGTAACCCCAGTAAGTCTATGTATGTGCTGTGGGTTTCCTGGGTCATAGAAGGGAACCTGTAGCTTGTAAGGTAGTGGTATGGGACTTGGCTATAGTGATTTGGACATGTAGAAGCTCAAGCACACCATCCTGTTTGACCAGTCTTAAGATGTGATTGCTTCTGAGGTAAATCAAGACATGTCCACTCTTAGTCCCTGCATCTGCAGTAAATGGTCTAAATGTGTGGAAAGCACTGTAGTGCTGCTTTGTCAGAGTGCTGTCTGTGACTTTAAACCATGTTTAGGTGACTGCACAAACATCTTCTTTCTCCAAGGTGAGTACAGCTTGAAGGGTATTATTTCCTGTTTAGGTTCCTTACATTGGGCAGTAACAGCATTAGATTTTCAAAGTTTGATTTTACTTAATTGGAAATCACTTTGGCATTGTCTAAAAAAGGCATGATGTGGAAGAACACTGTTTAATATTCAAAAGCCTAGAGGGTACAGGTGTAGACCATCCCTGCCAAAGCATGGTGGTCTGTCGACCATATCCATCCATGCTGACAAATATTGTACTGCCGTAGAGTGGCACCAAAACTAAGACAATTATTAAAGTCAATCATTTCTGTTTATGTTGTGGAGAAGTTGGAATGCTGCTCAATGCTAGGCTTATACCAGCCTGGGTCACATAATCTCTGAGAGCTCCATCATGTCTCAGGTCATTTACACTCATGTGGACTATGACAGAATCATACTGGCACGTGGGATCTAATGACCTTAGTGCATGAGTGATGTGGCGCATCCTGGACTTTAATAGACAGCTGGCCATTACTCTCTCCTTACTTAACCTGGTGAGTGGGATATCTATCTATCTGACAATGGAGTCTTTTATGAACAAAATTTTAGGTTATGTGGTGATATGCCATATAGACTTAGAAGATGAGGCAACATGGGACGTGGCAGTATGTGCAGTATGCGTCTTTGTTGGTGGTGTTTTTTAAAACAATTTTTATAAAATTTTAATAATAATTATTCACAAAGGTACAATAAAGAAAGTATGTATCAATACAAGAAAATAACCAAACAGAAAATGTACAACTAAAGTATTTACATTGGTGTCATTAAAAACAGTTTAACATACCACTATAAAACAGTTAAGATTCTCTTTAAGTATTATGTAAAATCTTGTTTAATAGACTTTTTAACTTGGACCACAGATTGTAGGAAAAAGAAGTTCTGATAGTTCTTGATTTAATAGTCATCAATTCCAATTGACATAATTCAGTAAGAACATTTTTGAATTCTGTGAACAAAGGGGGAGTTTCAGCTTTACAATTTCTGGTTATAACTTTTCTAGCAACTGCTAGTATGGACCACAATAATATATATTTAATTTTTTAAATACATTTAGGAACTGGTGTGTTAAATAATATCAGAGATTTAGATAAGACAATGTTGTCAGAAAAAAGGGCTTGAAGAAAACTATCAATATTTTCCCAGTATTGTTTCAGAGCTACACAGTCATAAAACAAAGGAGACCAATCTGCTTTGGTGGCTAATTTACATCTCCAACACAATACCCTTTTCTTACCAATCAATTCCAATTGGTGAGGTGTGTAGAAAACCCTATACATTTCTGAGAAATTAATCTTCATTTGAGCAAGGAGGTATCAACTTAGATGATTCCAAAATAATTTTCTTATCATCATCAGAAGGAGGATTATTATTAACTAAGGAGAAATAGTTCCAATAGTTATCAAAGTTACATTTTGTTTCATTGCTAATTATTCTATATATTTTTGAAAGTTTACATTCATCGAATGAGCTCTGCTGAGTAAGCATAACCAAAAAATGTATTAATTTGGGAACAGATGTTCTTTTGCTTAATGGAAATGAATTAATTTTATCAATCATAAACTGTCTATATAAGTGTAGCTGCAACCATGAATCTTTATTTAAATATCTAATTATTACATAGTCTAAAGAGATTAATTTATCCCCAGCCAAGAACTGTGACCAGTAGATACAATTATTATCTATAAGCAAAATTATGTGAGAAGAGTTTGAGGTTGGAATAATATTTTATGTGTAAGCAATAGAAAACCAGATAAACATACATTTTTTTTTTACAATTTATATTTCTATAGATAAAATTTCAAAATTCTTTCAACAGGAGTGTCATATAATGAGGAAAATTTCATGGAAGTTTATTCATTATCAAATCTGTTTTTAAATCCAAATAAATGGAGTGGCATAAAAAGTTTATTAGAATTAGATATTTCTTCTGTAGTAAAGCAAAGAACTTCTTGAATTTTTTTCCCATTTGGCTGAGAAATGTTTATTGATTAACAAAGAAAAGGTTTTGATCACAGAGGAGACAGAATACATTTCTATATCAGTCAAACCTATTCCTCCTGAGGACCAGTCCCTCATGTGGTATGTAAGAGCTACTCTAGATTTATTTGGAAACCACAAGAATTTTAGAATCATTGAGTTGAATTTGTTTATTAACACTGGGAGGCATTAATGATGTGGGTTGTATAATATAAAGTATTTTATGTAAAATGATCATTTTAATAATCAAGAGTTTCTCTTCCATTGTAAACATAAGTTTATTCCATTTAATTATAAGATTTCTAATAGAGGATATGCAATTATTCTAATTTAAGTTGATTATATCATTTATATTATTAGCTAATATAATTCCTAGATAGGTTAAGTGATCTTTTTTAACCAAATAATTAATACTTTTTCATCCCAATAGCTGGTATTTGAATTAATGGCATTTTTGTTTTATTATCATTGAAAATTAAACCAGATTTCTTTTGGAAATTTTCCATAATGTCAAAAATAGCATGAAGAGTATAATTAGTTCCTTTAACAGTAAGAGGAATGTCAGCAGCAAACAGTTGTACTTTGGAAGTCACTTCAGAGTTTAAACTAAAACCCTCAATATCTGAGTTCATCTTTATATGATTTCCCAGGTGGTTCCATAATGAGAGAAAAAAATCAAAGGAGAAAGAGGACAACCTTGTTTAGTCCTTTTATGTATTTGGATGTTTTGAGAGATATAAGAGTCAATCTTTATGTATGCTTGATATCCACTATAAAGATAAGTAATAAGTTGTATGAACGTATTAGAAAAATGCAATGTCTCTAAAGTATAACAAAGATAATACCAATGAACAGAGTCAGAAGCACAGTTTATATCCAAACTGAGCAGTGTTAAATTTTCCTTTGAATTTTTATTTATTTATTTTTTTTATTTATTTAACATTTGTTGACCGGAGAGGTAGAGGCAGTTTTCAGAGCCTTCAGCAGAGGCCTGCCTGGAAATGTCAGATGCATGTTTTGTGGTTGGGGAAGAGTACCGGAGGAAACCGGAGGAACACAACAGAAGACACACACAACTCCAGAAGGCAGCACCCAAAGAGGAGAATCGAACTGGAGAACCTCTTGCTGTGAGGCGACAACGTTAACCACTGCACCACTGTGTCACCCAATTAAATTAATTAGTGTTAAAATTAATTGTGAATTAAAAGTGAAGTCTATTACATATAATACTCTTTTAATACTGTCATATGTGTTTCTATTTAGGACAAAACCTGTTTGATCATCATCGATTAGGAATGGAAGAAATGTCTTCAATCTATTAGCATAAATGGTCATAACTATTTTGTAATCTACATTTAAAAGAGAGATTAGTCTATATGAGGAACACTGAGTAGGCTCTTTATTTGTTTTCAAAATAGGCAGGATAACAGTGTAAATCCAAGAGGGAGGTACATTAATTAGATCTTGACATTGAGTGAAGACTTGGTGCATCAAGGTCAAAGCTTCTTTGGGTAATATTTTATAGATTTCAGGAATAATTCCATCATTAACTGGGGCCTTATTTTGTTTTAAGGCATTAATTTGATGTTTGATTTCTGACATTGAAATTAGTTTATCTAAAGCATTAATCTGCAATTCTGTTAGTTTATTTTTGGTGTATGTTTTAATGAAAGATCTTAGAAGTTCTTTTGAGTTTAATGCAATTTTATTATGATTAATTTTATTAAAGTATTCTCTAAATTCCATTAAAATATAACCCCTCTACTATCACTAGAGAACAGGTCCTTAATGCTCTCTCTAAGACCAAGAACACTGCATCAATGGGCCCAGACAATATCCCAGGATGCCTTATAAATAGCATGAAACATGACCTATCAGGGCCTCTGGAATTACTATTTAACTGCAGCCTCCAAACAAGCTTTGTGCCTCATGAATGGAGAAAGGCAACAGTCATCCCTCTGCACAAAGGTGGGCCATCTACAGACCCTAGAAACTACAGACCCATAAGTGTCACTTGTCTTATATGTAAAGCCATGGAAATAATTATCATGGAGATGATCAATAGAAATATAGTAAACCTCCAGATACTGGCCCCAACCCAGTTTGGTTTTGTAAAGAGCAGATCATGCCTACTCAACCTGGTGAACTTCTTTGAGAATGTCATCAAAGCAATGGATGAGGGAAAAATCATTCATGCTGCCTAATTTGTCCTGGCCAAAACATTTGGCACAATACCCCAAATGGACATTGTTGACAAACTCAAGAAGTTAGGTACAAACCTGTATGTGACCCAGTGGATATCCAAATGGCCCACAGACAGGACCCAAGAAATCAGAATTGGGAGTCCACCTCTACAAAGAGGCCAGTCACAAGTGATGTCCCTCAGGGTTCAATCCTTGGACTGCTCCTTTTTGGCATTTACTTCTTAAAAGTCAAGGCCAATGTCAGTGGTCTCTGGCTGACTAAATTTGCAGATGATTGCAAATTAGCAGCTGCCATTGAATCTCACACTGACACAAATGTTCTCCAGGAGGGGCTGACACAGACAAACAACCAGTATCAGAGTCATGGACTAAAACTAAATGCCAAGAAATGCATAATAGTATCCTTTGGGAAGTGATCCATCCCTGGTAATTATTATAGTGACAACACACCCCTTAGAGTTGACCCAGTAACCAGGGACTTAGGGACACACATAGATAGTAATCTAGCCTTTGATCATCATGTGTCTACAGTGGTGAGGAAATCATTCTATGTTGCACAACTTATAAACAAAGGCATGGCATCCAAGTCCAAGGAATTTATTGTTCCACTGTATTTGGCATTCATAAGACCTATAATTGAGTACAATGCCCCCTTTGATATGTACCTAATCAAGCATATCCAACAACTGGAATGTCCACAGAGGTTCCTCACTAAAAGAATACAGGGCATTAGTAATATGTCCTATGCTGACTGCCTCAAGGCCCTATCCCTGTATTCTGTCTTCTACAGGCTTTTGAGGGAAGTTTTATGCCTGACATACAGGGCATTGTCAAACCCCACTCTGATGGACCTCCTGTATATCCACTAAACAAATAGTATCATAATTATCTGTTCTAAAGACTTAAACATTGCCTGTGATATAAATAGGACATACTTGAAAAGATAGGTATGTATCCCAGAGACTTCCCATTTATGGAACAGTCTCCCATTTGAAGCAGAGTTCCTCCCTAATCCAATTGAAGTGCAACTTTCGAAATTTGGATGGAAAAATGGAAATTAATCCCATGTTTGGCACCTATGTCTCTGATACAAGCTGGTAATCTGTAAATGGTTCATCTCCCAGGCCCATGCTTATACTTATCAAGGGAATCAGAACTCAGAGATTTGGGATGCATGGCTAGGCTTAAAAAGGCCCTTGTGGTCATTAGCCTAGTAAACACCTATGAACCTATGAACCAAAGATATCCCATATTTCAGTAACATTTTTCTTTTTTAGCCAAATTAATCTCTTTAATATGATTAGGAAGTCTCATAGTCTTGACTGCCAAATTATTTAATGACTTAGGATTGGTAGAAAACTTCTAAATTTAAATCTCTAGATTAATCATGGTCTTGTGATTCAAAATTTCTAAGTATTTAGTATTCAAAGTATTGACTTCTTCAACTTTATTGATTTAATTTTTTTGATTATATAGTTTTAACTTATCAATTTTCTCTTGGAGATAATTTAATTCCTTACCCTATTGTTTTCTTTTATTTACATATACCAAGTTGTAATTTTCCCATAAAGGTAAGCTTTTCAGGCATCCCAGACATATATATCTGAGGTATCATCAGTACTTTTAAGCTTAATAAAATGTAGTTTCAGATGTAATGAAGTCCTTAAAGTCTGATAAGGTAGTTAAGTAGGCTGGGATTCTTTTAATTTGAGTACAATAGCTGGGACTAATTAATAAGTCAAAGGATATAACATTATGATCCAATAGTGGACACGGAAGTACTTTGACTTTACTTAGATTATTTATTAACTGATTAGAAACATAAACCTTATCAATTCTAAAATATGTACCATGTCTTTGTGAGAAGTGTGTAAAAACAGAATCTGGATCATAAAAATCGTTAATGTCTCTAATGTGGTATATATCTGCAAATTCACTCACATTTTTGGCTGAGGATGATATTCTCCTTTTACTAGAGGCAGTGGAATCTTTTATCATTTGATATACAATTGAAATCTCCTGCTAAAATAATATTTCCTTTAGATAATTTTACTATTTGATTTAAGTGATGTTTAACTGTATGAATTCCGATCCCAGGAATTCAAAAGATATTAATTAAAGTATAATTTTTCCTATTCTGTTCCAATGTAACCATGCAAAACATACCTCTGTGATCACTATATGTATCTATTATTTTAGTAAAATGTAGAGAATTATTCCATAGTATTGCTACACCCCTTTTTTTCTGATGATGAGGAGAACTGGATAACTCGAAATAATTTCTATTATTAAGTTTATTTGTCATCTTTTAGAAAACTTGTTTCTTGTAGAAATACATCATTACATGTAAAAAGTTTCAGGTATTTATATTAACTTTACCTTTTGCAAGTATTGTTTAATCTATTTATATTAATAAATATACATTTTAAAAAGGACATAAAAGGTGATGTTTAGGCTTAATTGACTGATGACCAATAACTCATTATTATATAAATACAGAATTTCACTCCATCAGTATTAATACTTGTTTTGTTAAATCTATAGTCCAAACAATATAAAACAGTAGTGTAAACCAAATTTATATGAAATATAGACACCAACTGAAAACATGAAACAACTATATACAATGAAACTATAATTCTATAAACCATTAACCCCTTCATGGAATTCAAAAGAGACTCAAAACTTAAACAGTAACCCTGTTTAAGTTAACCACCCTACTACAAACAACAATTAGTTCCCGCCTTACCACTAACCCCCAAAAAGTTGTTTTTTCCCCCTTGAAATAAAACAAGAAAATATATGGATCCCATACATCATAATATTCCCACATAAAATGAACAAATATTATGACTCTTCAAAATCAAAACAGTCTATTTTACTAACTATAGGTTATTGTTAAATTATAAGTAAGCCAACTAGAGTAAAGTTAGACTTGTGCATACAGTATATTGCAAAATCGAAATTCAATCATATATGAAATTTGTAAGGGTTTTAACTCCTTCTCTCTTTAACATTATCTGTCAACTTCTATAACACTACTTGATATAATAAGCAATCAAGAAGATTCAGTGACATATCTGTATCAGTACAAATTAGGGATAGAAGAACTGTAGGATTCAAAGGCACAAAGCATTAGTTAACACATCTGCAAAATGTTCACTAAATATCCCCATGGAAGCAAAGACATTAGCTGCATAAATGCATATAGGGCTAAACCCCCCAAAAGATCAAGATTAACAAAACTTTATATCCTGACTAAGTCGTCGAAATTTTAAGAGTAGTAGTAGAAAAGAAAAGCAGAGAAGAGAGAAAGAAGGAAAAAAAAGGGTTCTCGTACTAGAATAGTAGCTTGCATTAAGTGCTGCACAGGTTTATAGGTTCATAGGAAGGTACTAGGCTATCTGCCCGTAGGCATTTATAAGCCTGGCCAGAATGTGTTGACCACCCCCTTAGATTACTTCCCTGTGCCTCTGTCCATCAGAGCCACTGAAGTGATCCCTGGGGTAAACTTTCTGTTTCCCATCCACTCAACAAGGTTTCTCTTGAAGAGTGTTAGCGAGGAGCTTTGCCTAATATAGATTGGAATCTTGTTCCAAAGCATGGGGAGTCTCTGGGACAGGAATCTATCCTTCCAGCATGTCCTATTAATTGTTGTGGTGAGGTTTAGATCCCTAGAGCGTGTGGCTCGAGGGGATAAGGTTTTCTTTAGGTGGAGCATGTCCATCAATTCTGGATTGGACATGGCCTTGTATGTCAGGCAGAGATCACCTCTGAGTATGCAGTATGCAACCGAGTGCAGCTGGAGTTTCTTCAGTCGAGCTGCAAAGGGCATCTGTTTGAGGCCAGTGATCCTCTTGGTGAGGTACTTCTGTTGTCTTTCCAGCTGTTGCAGGTGTCTTGTAAGGTACATCCCAAATGGGATGTTGTACTCTATGATGGGTCTGATGACTGATGAGTAGTGGGGCACAATGGCCTCTTTTGATCTGGATGAGAACCCTTTTGTGATTAGGTGGGCCACATAGAAGGCTTTTCTAACCACTTTGGCAATATAATTATCAAAGGAGAGATTACTATCTACTTGGGTCCTCAGATCCCTTATTACATTTTCCATATTTAGGGGACTACCACCTATGTCGTAGTTTGTGGGTACTTTGTTTTTTCCAAAAGGGGATGACTATGCACTTTTTGGTATTTAGCTTGAGGCCATGATTTTGACACCAGGTATCTGTCGCAGTGAGACCCTTTTGGAGGATGTCTGTATAAGCCGGAGTGTCAATTATAGCCATTAGTTTGCAGTTGTCTACAAACTTGGACAGCCATAGTCCTCCTGTGCTTGCCTGTACCTCTCAGAAGTATATGCTGAACAGGAGGGGTCCTAGGACTGAGCCCTAAGGAATGCCACTTGTAACCGATTTAGAGTCAGACCTAGCTCCTGCAACTCTCACCATGTGGGTTCTGTCCATGAGCCAGTTGGCAACCCATCTTGTGATGCAGGAGTTTATGTTCAGGCTGGTGAGCTTGTCTATAACACCAGAATGGGTAATGGTGTTGAAGGTCTTTGCGAGGTCTAGGTAGGCTGCATGTACCACCTTTCCCTAGTCTATAGCCTTGGTAACTGTCTCAAAGAAGTCCACTAGGTTTAGAAGGCATGATCTGCCCTTAACAAAGCTGAACTGGGTAGGGTTCAGTGTTAGGAGGTTCCCAATGGATCTGTTAATGAGTTCCATGATGATGTGCTCCATAGCCTTGCAGACCAAGCTAGTCAGGCTTATAGGGCAATAGTTCCCAGGGTCTGTTGTGGCTACACCTTTGTGCAGTGGAATAACCATTGCTGGGTGCCACTCTATGGGTACGTAGCCTGTGGAGAGGCTGAGTTTGAACAGCATGTTTAGGTGAGGGGTTAGTTCATCTTTGAGCTCATGTAGGACACAGCCTGGGACATCATCCGGTCCAATTGATGCTGTGTTTTTGGCTTTGGAGAGGGCTGTTTTAACCTGAGTGTCTGTGATTTCTGGGGCTCTACTTTCTTCTGGTATGGTTATGGGCCCTTTTGGCATTGAGAGGGGGTGAAGTCTGCACTGAACCTATCTACCAGGATGTTGGCAATATCGGTCGGTTCAGTGCATTTTGTGCCATTCTGCACTAACTCTGAGCAGATCTGAGCAATGTCACTTAGATTCTAGACATAGCTAAAGAATGCCTTGTGGTTATCTTTGGAGTCCTTGGCAATTTTTCTTTCGAAGCTCGCCTTGGATGATTTTATGAGGGATTGTAGTTTCTTGCTGATACTTATCAGGGATGTCTTCCCTTCTTGGGATTTTACTCTTTTCTGTACTAGTTTCCTCCTTCTATTGTATAGGTTGTTTATGGCAGGGGTCCACCTGACTGGTTTCCTTTTCTTGGAGGAATGAGTCTTGGTTTTGCTTGGGATAGCATGATCCATGCATTCTTGTAGGTGCTCATACAATGCATTAGTAAAGGATTTTGCAGCTTGGACAGCGTTATCCTTCAGCATGGGGGACTTTGAAACTTTCCACCTCGGTCTTAAGTAATGTGAAGTTTGATTTTGAAAAGTTTTTTACGGTAGTTTCCTTGTCCAGAGGTGGGGGCGGAATGTGGATATCCAAAGTGATTTGTTTATGGTCAGATATAACCAGCGAGGGGTTGACCTCTGGTGTGGAAAACCTGTCGCCTATTTCGGTGATGACCAGGTCCATTATGTTGTCACCTCTGGTGGGAGTGTTGACCAGTTGATCCAGGGTGGCTGAGTTTATAAATTCTAGGAAATGTTGGGCAAGTGAGTTAGTACTTGAGTAGTTCTCCCAGTTAATGTTTGAGTAATTGAAATCACCCAATATTAGGGTGTTTGGTAGGAACTTTAAGTTTCCCAGTGTTTCCAGAAGTGCGGAATGGGGGTATTGGGACATGGTGGGTGATCTGTAGCAGGCTACAATTTTAATTGCAGTTTTACCTGTTGTTAGTTGCACGTAGATGATATCTGAAGCATTGTGTTATGCCACTAACCTGGAGGTGTGGTTATCCTTGATGAATATGGATACGCCCCCTCCTTTTGTATTTTGGTCTGGGTTCTGTGGCCGAAATATATGGTATGAGTTGTAGCCTGGTAGTGCTGGGGTGCTCTCTGGAGCCTTAAACCAGGTTTCTGTTACTGCACATATATCGATTTTCTCCATACTGGGGAGTGCCTCGAGTGCGTGCATTTTGAGGTTTACACTTCTGGCATTGAGCAGCATTACCCTCAATTTTTTGTTACTTGTGCTGTTTACAGCGGTGGGTTTGTCTTTTGAGCCTTGCCTAAAAAAGGCACTATGGGGGTGGCAAGAGCCTTGGTCAGTATTCAAAAGCCTAAGGGTGACAGGTGAAAGCCATCTCTAGTGAAGCAGTGTGGCTTGTCGAGCATGTCATCCCAGGTGGACAGATCCTAGATCCTCTTTGAATGACACCAGAAACTTAGCCAATTGTTGAATTTGATCATTTTTTCTTTATACCATGGTATCATTCTTGGTGAGGGCAGAATGCTACTCAGGGTCAGGGTCATACAGGCCTGGGCTACGTGATCAGAGAGCTCTTCCATGCCTCTTTTCATGTAGTCCAGGGAGGTACGGCTCAGGTCATTCACACGAACATGGACAATGAATGACAGAGTCGTATTTGTACTTGTTCTGGAGTGACCTGAGTGCTTGTGTTATGTGGTGCCTGACAGGCGGATAACAGTAACCTTCTCCTTATTCAGCATAGTGAGTGGGACATCAGTGTGCCTGACTATAGAGTCACCTATTACTAGTGTGTTGGGTATGTTATTTTGCCTTAAGCGCTGTGATTGCATGGCACACTGGTTTTGTGAAGAATGTGTTTCATGGTTTGTGTTGGGGGTGGAGGTTGCTTGAATTTCTGCTTTGGAGGTCTCTGTTGCTTTTGCAGATTTTTATTTAGAGCCTCTGAGTATGTTTTCGTGTATTTATCTGTGTTTTTTGCCAGTGCTGGTTTAATGGGTCTATGTGAGACTGGTGGTGTGATGCAAGTATTTCCCTTCTCCTCTTGACTGTCTGATCCAGTCTTGGGTTGAGAGAGCTTAGCCTCCAGTTTGGCTGTATAATTGCATCTCTTGCATATATTAGTGTTTGGTGGTAGGAGGAGAGGGTTGTCTGTGTACATGAGGCAGTTGTAACATTGCCTCAAAATGCCCAGATTCACCAGTTGGACTGGAGAGTACACCTTAAACTGCCCTTTGGACATGCCTGGATAAGTACAGTGAACTGTTTTACTGAATGGCTGGTTAGGTCGAATAGAGAGCCTTGTCCTTCTGTGCAATATAGGGGGGTCTAGTGCTAGGGTTTATAAGTGCTTGCTATGAGTTTTGAGCAAGTGCCAGGCTGAGAAATGAATGACTTGAGTGCTTAAGTTGAAAGTTTGTCTAGTTCCAAGGGAAAAATTGAAGAGGAGACTTTGTGGAGCCGGGAATAGTTATACCCTAGCTAACTGGCGCTGCCCAGCATGCAAAACTGGGCAAATGCATTTCTTATAGCAGGGAAATGAACGAGATAGAAATTAGCCCAAAATGGCCAATAAGCTACTAATTTCTGGGCTGAAACCACTCCTTCAGGGATAGATAGGCTGCTCAAAGCTCCCTCTCTCACAGTGAACAGAGAAACTTCCTTCTATCCAAGTAAGGTATGGGCAAACACAGAGATTTGTAACACAGCCCTGAATTCAGCACTAACCTGAAAACTGGACTATACTAGCTTAGAAAGGCAGGAAACAAGTATATATATATATATATATATATATATATATATATATATATATATATATATATACATTTTTTTTCAGAAAATAAAACAGATACAATAAAAAAAAACACTTTAATTGTACAGAATAGGATACTTATTGTTATATATCACAGATCAGAGTTGTGGTTAATGCCCCTAGTAATAAAGTAGGAAGAAACACAAATACAGTAAAAGCAGATGAATAAAGTGCAATTTATATATATATATATATATATATATATATATATATATAGATATATATATATATGTATAAAACAATAGAAAATGAACAAACTGATTTAAAAAAAAGTTACCCAATTAACCAGAAAAAAGCTCAAAATTGAGCCCTGTTCCAGCGGTCTTCAATCAGACAAGTTCTAACTGCACACTCCTGCTACTAGGGTGCAGGGGAACCTTCTCCAAAAAAAGATGGCCTCGATCAGTGCTCACTTTATACAAACAAAGCTAGATTCAGCAGGCCTGAAACTGGTCCTATGCTACAGCAACAAGGCACTTCAATTTCAGAAAGAAACAGTTCAAATAAGCAGGCACAATAAGCCTGTGACCAGAAATTCACAGCTCAGATGGGCAGAATCCAGCCTCTCCTCCCACAAGAGTGCAGACCACAAACCCTCTTAATGTAGAATAACTGGCCTGAAGCCCAAGTGCTTAAACCAGAACTAATACACTTTTAGAATAGCAGACACTGAGCCTTCAATCAGCAATTCCCAGCTTAGAAGGATGTACATTACCTATCCTGCCACAACAGTGCAGACCACAAACCATCTTAATGTAAAACAGCCTGTATGAAGCCCAAGTGCTTAAACCAAAAGACTTAGAATTACAGTTACAAATTAATCAGGCTACTACCAAGCAGTAATAAATGCAGCAGAATAAATAAAATTGAGTACTTTTAAGAAAAGCAAAATAATGTAGGAGGAAAGACAAATACAGTAAACAAGATGAATAAAGTGCACATTTTTTTTGTTAGTAAAGTGCAAGAAGAGAGTAAGGAAGAACCTAAGTGTGTTGGCCTTTTCAAATCTTCTCTCTGTATTACGTAGAGTGAATACTAGACTCAGAATATGATCTCACTGTACTCGGTTAAGTGAGCAAATGAGATGGACTCAGGAGGAGTGTTTAAATACAGGCTTACAGGAGGGGCAGGCAATTCAGGACTATTCACAAAAATTTCACAAAAAAGTGAACAAGAGAACGCTTTATGACTAGTAGGCATGTTAATTCACATGTCACATTCTATTAATGGAGGCTATTCAAGATTTATTAAGAATAATAATAAAATGAATCCCTGTTACCATCCAGGTAGAAATGCCACCAAGATACACAGGAAGTTAACATGAGACGCTATAATCATCATCCAGGACAGTAACTGTAAATCAAACACAGAGTCACAGCAAAATGTCAGCAGCTTGTCTAATATTGTAAGAGCTGTACAAAACCGGTCTCAGCATGTAGCTCCAACACCACAACCAAATCACGATAACCAAAGAAGTTCCCTACAACCCTTGGAAAAGATAAGCATTGCTATCAAACACTAAGTTCATCTATTCACTGGCACATCACAAGATAGGCAAACACCATCAGCAGTACCCATCGAAGTAAAAAACATTCCAATCACAATCCATGCACCAGCTCCAGTCACCGCAGAAAATCTCAATCTGTATAGACCTGTTATGTCCCGTTTCCATCCCCATCCTTTATTCCCACTTTTGCATACCACCCACATGCAGCACGAGTTTTCCATCTAGTTCATTGAGTATCAGTAATCCAGACCACAGTGTACGATCTGCACATCAGACAGTTTGAACAGCACCATATCAAGAAAATGCACAGCGGATGACTCAATCAGTAAACTGAAGGACTGACAAAACAACCGGTCAAGGTGCTTCCACCAGTCACATTTTATTGATTGCCCAGGTAGCTACATTCTAAATAGCAGGCTAGAAACAGTGATAGATCCACGAGATCAACTCATTATCGATGCCTCAAATTCTTTAAAACCAAACAGGTGAGCAGGTAGAAAACAAACATGGAAATAACCCACATTCTGAGTTATGTTCGTGCCCTCACCAGTATGCACTGTAGGACAAAATAAATATTTAACAAAATCTATTACCATCTAAGAAATGTCAACACAGAGGCAGGATCGAGATAGGAACTTTCACCAGAGCTCCTGAAGGACACTGCTCCGACATAAGGCACTGCTCCCCCACAATACCCAAAAAGATGACAAAAAAAAAAAAACATAATATAATTCCAAGAATGTTTTTTCATGAAAAGAGAATGTCGGAATAAGTGATATGATTCATTTATCTTGGCAGTAATGTAGCAAAGAGATTTGATTAAGCCTGAACATCTGCATAACCACTGGGAGCACATCCTGCCCAAAATGAAGTACTACCTTTTTTTTTCTGCTGTGAAAGCCTGGGTTTAGTAAAGCTTTTGCTTGGATTATTCTGGCAAAAGTCATAATTAATACTTTAAAACTGTAGCCATTTGAAACTGTCAACAACCTGCATGAATAATGTGCCTCAAAAATCTGCGTACCTCATGAACAAATATCTTCTGCTAACTTGAAGTTTACCATTTTCTGAACAGCTGTATTGTTTTCCAGGCTAATCAGATGTATTAAACTGCACTTTTTATACTCAAGCATGTTGTGGAACTTCTAAACCCGAATTTGGTACACTGAGTTCAGACATGTAAACAATTTTCATTTTCTAGAACTAAAAGTTAAGAGAACTGGTATATACATTGTTGAATGTTCACAGTAAGGAGAAGTTAGAAAGATGTGATAAACAAATGCTCGTATTTTAATTAACTCTTTCTATTAAGATGTGGTATGCTGTAGTATATACATTTATTGGTAAATTCTAGGCTATAAGTCTGTAAACTATTACTAGTCTAGCCAATAATCGGAGGTCAGACTCAAACCTATACCTTGCCCCTCTGAAGTTAAGATCTTAATCATTTTGACATTCCATTGGCTAAACTGATGGCATGTGACACTCACTTTTGTTCTGTCAAATTTTGCTGAACAGCACAAAAATTTGTAATAGTTCCTTTTAATGGGCATCTTCTAGCTGAAAAGTAGAAATTACTGATGCTTACTCATCTAGATTGCATTCTATTATATCTTAAATTATATGAGTAAACAATTCTCTAATGGATTTGCCAAAGAAAAAAGTATATCACTGGATTAGATTAAGATATGTATACCTTTGAGTCAGCATTGTAAGATTTCATTTAACTGCCCATAAATTCATTTTTAAGCAAAGTAGTCAACTGCAGAAAGCTAGAGCCCACCCATGCCCCTATTCACAATGCACGCAAAATTCATACTATTCCAGAAATTCAAAGCCAGTTTTCTAAATTTTGAGGAAAGACTTACCACCTAACAATTTCAACAAAAGACATAATGCTAACAAGAAATCCATGCCACTATGCTGGTTCTAATAAGATATCATATAATTCATTGAGTTTAACATTTGGCAAACAGTAAAAATGATATCTGGGATATGATTATAAAGCATGGATCGGGTAATCTTTTATCACCAAGATAATACATACAATTGTAAATTAAACAAGAAAACTTAGATTTTACTGTAACAGAAACAGAACATTCTTTGTAGGGGATTCATTGCCTCTGCTTATATATGCAAACTCTGAGCGTAATGCACCTTGGAGTAAGGGTATGCTTTAAGATTCTGTAGTCTTGTAGTTAATACATACAGTACACCAACCAGGTTGCATAATATTGCTCGCATCTGAGGCTACCAGTCAAATTTCCATGAAACCTCTTCCCTGCAACTGTAAATAGTGCAGTAAGACTGGTGGCATGTCTTCAGTTCAAAGAATGAATGTAACACCACTACTTTAGTTTTGTTTACTATGGTCATGCAGCAGACGGTCTGTTTTTAAAAAAAAAATACATAAACATACCTTCGATACACACAAGGCAAACAAAAAATAATATGAGTAAAATGTACAAAAGTCTGCTCATTTTGTTCTGAGGATTTACGAGTATACAGAATGATGGCAAATTGTTTACATTTCAGCATTCTATCCACTTCCTTTGTGATAAGGTCAAAGTTTGGGTTTCCTCTCTCGTTTACAGTTGCAACGATCACAGAAATTGAAGGGACTAATTCAACAGATGTGTCCCAAAACCAGTCTTAAAAGTAATAAAAGGACAGTCCTTTAGTGGGAACTGTTAAAAATGTTATCAAAGATGCTACACAAAGTAAAATTAAGGCTTGTGGCCTTTAGTTACCAAATTAGACACTGAGCTGTTAAAAATTTACTCAGCAACCGGTATATCAAGAAAAGGGCATTGAAATCAGTTATACAATAAAACATATTAAAATAAATATAAAAACAAAACAAATAAAGAAAAAAGTGTTAGAACACCAAGTCCAAGTATCTGAAAAGCAACGAGACATAAATTGTCACCTTGAAGTGTAAGTCTCAAGCACTCGATGAGAACTGGATACACAGTAAACACCATCTGAAGTGCAATACCCTTCCTGTATTTTCCATATATGAGACCAAATAACTTAAGTAAATAGTTTCTTGACAAGTGTATATAACCTCTGACAGTTGGGAAGTTAAAAGAAGAGGTAAAAGGAGAGAAGAATCACAAGTTACTAAAACAGAGAAGTTATTTATCTTTCAGTCTCTTCTTGTCGGTTGTTTTCCAGTTGTTATTTTCTGAAACTCTTTTCAGAGAGACACTTGACCAATCCATGTCTTCAATTTTATCTAAAATTCTGTTTGATCTTATAAATGTCAGAATCAAGATCTTCAAAAAATTTAATACCATCAGGGAGGAATAATTTCAGTCTAGCAGGAAATAAAAGGTGTGCTTTGATTTGGTTCATTTTAACTTCTTTAATTAGAGGCTGGAAAAGCTTTCTTTTAGAAATGACAGCAGTTGATTAATCATTGTCAAAGTGGATAACATTGTGTTTTATTTTTATAGTTGATTTTGCCCAAGCAGTTTTAAAGACAAGCTCTTTATCTTGTGTAGACATAAATCTCACAATTACTGATCTAGGTGTGATATTATTTGGGGATGAAGCAAGTGAGCTTTGTTCCCATTCAATTCCATATGAATGAGCTTCTGGAAGATCTAAAATAGATGGTAGCCAAGAAGTTAAATTGCCTTCAATATTGTCCGATAATCCAAAAATCCGGATATTGTTCCTTCCTGATCTATTTTCCAGATCCTCTAATTTGTTTTGAAGAAAAGTATTTTGTTTTAATAAAAATTCAGTGTTGTTCTTCCCCTCATGTAGTCTTCCATCTATGTCATTAAGGGATTGTTCAATACCTGAGATCTCGGTTTTCTGTAGTTGTAAGTCTTCATGTATCAAATCCATATGCTTTGAGCATTTCTCTTTGAAGTTACCTATTTTTGTGTTCATTTTGTCCAATTTCAGTGACAATTCCTGTATGTTAGTTGACAAGGATAGAAGTTCTTTCTTGAATGAAGAGTCTATGGAATTAGTCTTAGAATGACTCATCTTTCAGTCAGAAGTGATGGGAGAAAGTTGTCAGGAGGTTGTTTGACAGGAAAATTCCAATAAAGTTGTATATTTTTTTGACACAGTCTTAGATTATACTTAGGATATCCAATAGGAACAAATACTTCAATATGGATTGTTTGAAAATATTATATCCTGTCAGAAATGTTTAAAGTGGCAGAGCTAGAGAAAACTGCTGCTAGTCATTGCACATCTTGGCCATACCCCCCTATTGGTGGTGGTTTTTGAGTGCTCTAGAGGTTGCTGAGGATACTTCCTTAGAGTACAGTGCCTAGGAGGTTGTTGCTGTTTTGGAAGATTACAATTAAGGGCCTCAGCATATGTGGGGCTATGTTTCTGCTCCTTACTATGAAGGGTAGGTGTGATATGTGTTGCTGACAACTTGTTTTGTATTATAGGTACTTGTATGTGAGAGCCTTACCTCCAGTAACATTGTATACTAAACCTCGTACATATCATGTCTGTTTGCTGGAGGATTAAGTGGTTATCAGTATACATGAGGCGATAGCTGAATTGCCTCAGGACACCTATACCCACCAGGATAGCTACAGGGAACACACATTGTCCATGACTTCAGATCCTTATTACTTGTTCTTCAAGGGGATAGTGTTGGAGAGATTTACAGCAAGCTAGCTTGGCTGCTCTTGAATTGTAGTTTCCTTTTCGGATTGCCTAAGATTAAGCTCCAAGTGTGCCTGCTTCTCATTGTGCAAACTAGCTGCTATTTGCACAACTAAGTACTAGGGCATTTTCAGGGTAGCTTTATAACAGCAGATGGCACAGTGGTACAGCGTTAGCATTATTGCCTCACAGCAAGAGGTTCTCTGGTTCGATTCTCAGCTGGAGTGCCTTCTGTGTGGAGTCTGCATGTCTTCCTTGCATTTGTGTGGGTTTTCTCTGGGTACTCCAGTTTCTTCCCATGTTACAAAGACATGTGTCTGGAGCATTTCTCCCTGGGCCTCCAATGAAAATTGATTTCATTCCAAGTCAAACTTTCCCGGTAAACAAATATAAATAAGAAAAAAAAATTGACTTTATATACCTGTGTCTATACAGGGCACTGCTAAGCACCAACTCATGATGAGCAGTCTTGCACAAATGCAACAACTTTATAGCAACAGAGAATATTCAAAAACAAAACAAATGGTCCTCAGACCAATCAGAAACAACACATCTTTCTGTCCTTGAAGAAAGCCTATGCCAAGAAATGCTTCAGGTCCTCTGTACTTTTATTAAAGATTCACTAAAGCAGTTCTAATTTTGATTACCAAAAAAAGGGCAAACAAGTGTAATTTCAACAGTAAATACAAATGTTCATTATTTCCTCCTTTAACTGTTAGATTGTAATACTGTAGGCCATTCCTCTACATTGGTTTGGTACCACCTCACATTTTCCTTAATTCCATCAGACTTAGCATTACAACATTTATGAATTGCAATAGCTTGCTTGGCAACCTGACTGCAGTCTGCAGATGTGCATGGCAGCCTGACTGCAGTGTGCAGATGTGCATGGCAGCCTGACTGCAGTGTGCAGATGTGCACGGCAGCCTGACTGCAGTGTGCAGATGTGCACGGCAGCCTGACTGCGGTACACAGTCTTGCACAGCAGTCTGACTGCGGTGTGCAGATGTGCACGGCAGCTTGAATGCCGTGTGCAGATGGGCACGGCAGCCTGACTGCAGCGTACAGATGTATGTGGCAGCTTGACTGCAGTGTGCAAATGTGCACGGCAGCCTGAATACAGTGTGCACACATTTTTCTTAATTCCATCAGACTTAGCATTACAACATTCATGAATTGCAATAGCTTGCACGGCAGCCTGACTGTAACGTGCAGTCAGATGTGCATGGCAGCCTGACTGCAGTGTGCAGATGTGCACAGCAGCTTGACTGCAGTGTGCAAATGTGCACGGCAGCCTGACTGTGGTGTGCAGATGTGCACAGCAGACTGACTGCAGTGTGCAGATGTACACGGCAGCCTGACTGCAGTGTGCAGATGTGCACAGCGGCCTGACTGTGGTGTGCAGATGTGCACGGCGGCCTGACTGTAGTGTACAGATGTGCACGTCGGCCTGACTGCAGTGTGTAGATGTACACGACAGCCTGAATGCAGTTTGCAGATGTGCACGGCAACCTGACTGCAGTGTGCAGATGAAGACAGAAGCAGAATAGCCGAAGAAAAACCCTTAACAAATGTATTAGTAAGCTTAGTGCCTACTAGATAATAATATACCTTGGAAGAAATAAACAGCCTCACTGTTTTACACTGAACCTTAGGTAAATTCCTAATTGTTTATCTACAAAGGGAACTCTCAGTGAGTAATATAAAGTTAACATCTATGAGTTTGTTATAGATAATGCAGGTTGAAACAGTGCCGCTTTTACTGTTTACTGTTATGGCCACAGTCTGAGCTCCATTCATTACCATAGTGCACTCCTGTCACACATATACCCATTTCCTAGCCAACTCTATTCTGTGTCCTTCTCCCAGAATGCCATGCTTATTTCTGTATCCTCTACAAGTGTCAATTTGTTTGTTTCTTTTTAAGTACATTAGCTAGATTTATCAAGTCTCTCATAACAGCTTAGTCATCCACCGAAGCAAATCACGTCTGTTGTAATATGAAGCATAAGTCATACTGTTCTGTTTACTTTTTAAATTAGTTTTTTGGCATGTTTAATCTAGACTAAATACGCTGTTTTGAAAGGTTAATTTATTCTTAGACAAAACAAATATGCATATCAGATTTCAGTTTGGTTGCTCATTCTTTGATGACAATTTGAGTTGTCAGACATTAATATAGATGATCATGAAATAATGCTTTTTTCAGTTACATCATTAGAAAGACTCAAATTAGCTCTAGGAGCAAGGCCAGGTGTGCCCCTCGAATGTTGGTTTTACTGTGTATTGAGGATAACTACATCTTTGTTGCTCTTTATTAATCATATACCTTAATTAGATTGACTCATACAAGTGTTTGCACTAGAGTGTAATATGGAGAGTATATCTGAACTGAAGGCATGGCTACATTTGAAGCTTTGTGTCATTACATAAGATAAGATTCCAGATGAATAACCTATGTTTGCAAAATGTAGACAGTGCTGCTCTGTGCTCATGCTGACTGCTATGCACTGCAACCCCACTTCTGATGGCGTGGACCCTTCTTGTAATTAAGCTTACCTCTTTGTTAGGTATGGCACTGGACATTTTCTTCTCTGTCACTGCCCACATTTAGAATAGCAACATTTACTGGAATACCATCTCTTACAGATTAAACAACGTTAAGCAATTCATAACATCTGTGATTTGCTGTAAAAAATCTGTAGGGGCTACAATGTAACTCATGGCAAATAATTCTGCTTTAATGAATCTTCCCTTAAAGTGACTTACCAATGATATTTATGATAACTTTTTCATAGCGTATGGTGTTTACAGTGCTATGATGCACTGTCTCTCCAGTTATTTATACTGTATACATCATTTAGTCTAGCAGTTAGCACAGAGAACTAAAGTTTTTACTTTAATAAGCTGTTTCCTGTCCAAGGGTGCAGGATTTGAATCTTTCCACCTTTGTTTACATACAGTTTGACCTTGAGCAAGTCATTTAACAAGAAAGTTCTTTGAGACAATTACAAATTTGGGTTAGGTTCATTATTGATCTGGTGTGTGACTTCAGCACTGTCAGTCATCTAGACCCAATATTCATACCACTGGGTAGCTAGCCCTGCCATGGTTATTCTTCCATACCACACATATGACCGGCTCACATATGTAGAGGAAACCAGAGCACTGGGAAAAAACCCAGGGAGGACATACAGACTTCATAGAAATGGAACCCAGATGAGAATCAAACCAGAGAACCTTGTGCTGTGGGGCAACAATACTGCCTTGTGTGCCACTGTACCTCCCCTATGCCTGCCCCCCTCCACTGCATTGCCACTCTATTCTTAACCACATGCTTTGTAAAATTACAGTTGTTATACAATGATGTCTCAAGGGATTCAGTTAACTTTCATCCCCTTGTGACATCAGTACAGGGATACATTGGGGATGTGTCCATACACTTTAATGGATACATTATCTTACATGTATCTCACCAATATCCCTGGGGTGACAACACTAAATGATACCATACAGTTATTTAGGTCATAGCTTAATAATGCTTTGTTTTTGCTAAACACTGGCTCAAATAAATAAATAGAGTGACCTGAAGGGAATGCAGTGTGGCACTTAAGTCTCTAGATGTCATGATGCAGGTAGGAATGTCATCAAATCAGTTTAAGGAAGGGTGGCCTAATGGTTAAGGTATTTGCCTTACAAACACAAGGTGCAGGGTTTGAATCGTACAAGGGATAATTAGGCAGGCTTAAAGTGGCTTGCAAGGGCAATTAGCTTAGTACTAAAGTAGCACTAGTTCTGTAAACAGAGTGATGAAGCAATATTTGATGCAGACAGTCATCTGAACAGCATGAGGATGTTGCTCAAATTCTTCGGTTTATAGCCAAGTGTCTAGTTGAACTGGCACACAGAAGAATTCTTACAACCGACTGCCTTTTACATTTTTGAATGGCCTTCTTGATTAATATTGCCTTGATCTGCTGCAAGTTAAAGGAAAGGCTTATGATTTTATTCAATGGTGATTGTCATTTCACTGTTTATTTCAGTTTGCATTTGTTAACAGTGTGCATGAACTGAGCTGAGGACACTTTTCAATTGATTGAGTTACTTAATGTTTATTCATTTTACTTTTTATCATAGGACCTTATGCAACCTCTTTTACTGCTTATATTAGAATTTCTTTTTGCTTACTTCTTGTTTTAAATCATGGATTCATGAACATCTATTCATCACTCTAAGCTTGTGTACTTGAAGAGCAGCTATGGCTGAACAATTCGCAGTTTAGGAAACAGCAGTAAACATCACGGCAGGCTGCAAAATAAGAGTTAGCAGACAAAACTGCTACAGAGTGTCAAAATAAGAGTTAGCAGCCAAAACTGCTAATGAGTTTATGAACATCCCAGGCTCGTGCTAATGAAGCAAAACATCATGGTGGGCCAATTTAAAAACATATAAAGGGTCTATATTAGAACATCAAAGTTTCGAAACTTCGAATGTTGTAATATCAACCCCTATTCAGTGAAAGCTGAAAACATCGAACATACAGAACTGCAAACACATACACACAACACAAGCACACCAAACAAACAGCAATCCATGCACATACACCTAAAATCTTACACCTAACCCTACACTATACTATACACACACCACTAGCTATCCACTTACCTTAACCCTAACACTAAGGTCCGTCACTATCGCACACTCACCTCACCCGCGCCCTAACCCTAACTCACCTACCCCACCCTAACCCTCACGTCCACACAATCGCACATTTACCTGACCCGCGCCCTAACCCTAAATCACCTAACCCACCCTAACCCTCATGTCCCACAATCGCACACATACCTAACCCGCACCCTAACCCTAACTCACCTAACCCACCCTAACCCTCACGTCCACACAATCGCACACATACCTAACCCGCACCCTAACCCTAAATAACCTAACCCGCAATCAATTGCACACTTACCTGAACCTGACCCGTAACCTTCCACCACAGCACTGAAAGTACAGAAGCAACAGAAACGGACAACCGAATTCCTTCCCTAGGAAAAAAATTGGTTTTCTGTTGCTTTGATAGTTTCAGCTTTCGCTGAATAGGGGTCGATATTAGAACAATCGAAGTTTTGAAACTTGAACGTTCTAATATAGACCCCATATAAATTGAGTGTAATCACTTTCCCAGACCTTGGCCTAGAGCGCATAGGGTGTTCAAACCACATTTGACCTACCATAGAACACAGGAAATAGAAATAATACAGTGCTAGATGGTAGAAAGGGATACTATAGAACAAATAGCTATAGGGACCTTTCAGTGACCTACAGGGGACATAGTGGGGGCTTCACAGGCCTCAAGAATAGTCCACCAGTTCCTCAATGCAATGATAAAACATGTGGGACAGAGTATCTGGCTTCCACATATCTCGGAGAAGAGTGCTGCTAACATGCAAAATGTCTGTGTCACAGCACATTTTCCTGAGGTACTGGTGCCATAGAATGTGCCTGCATTGATATAAAAGGCCCACCCGATGAACTGAGAAAGAGGTACATAAAAAGATTATTACTCCATCAACTGTCAGCTGGTTTATAATGCACAAGGAATCATCTATAATGTATGTGTAGGACACCCTGAAAATGTCCACGACTCCTGCAACTGGCACACCTATGACCTCTACTTAAGGTTTTCAAAGGGTGACTTCCCACAAGGACATCTATTGGGAGATACAGGGTATGCACTAGAACCTTGGCTCATGACTCCTATGAGAAACCCATGCAACCCTAATGAACAAGGTTACAAGACTGAACATGCACAGACTAAGAATATCATAAAGCATGTATATGGGCTGCTCAAGTCATGGTCCATTGTATAGATACATTTGGAGGAGTCTTTCTATATTATCCTGCTGGGTCTGCTAAAAAACTGACTGTCCATGCTATATTACATAACATTATACTCAGAAAGCAGATGCAGCAGGGGCACTCCAAGACAGGGACCACAGTTCACAGCATCGCAGGCAGGGTCATCAGACACAGATAAGCGGTCAGTGGTGGAACTTGCAGGTGGGGATGAGCATGGCAAATGATGGAGTGCACAATATTCCATAGCACTGGCTTAGAGGCTGCAAATAGTACACATACACTGATTAGTTAATAAAACATTGAGCTAAGCTCATGCAAATAGTAACACCAGTGCATGCCAACATACCAGCCTTCACTTACCCATGCAATGGCTGGCTACTGTAAGCATCAGACAACTTCATGCTAAAATGTTCTCAGCAGCAGTAACAAAGGTGAGTGATGAACCTATAATGAACAAATAATGCTTACTATGTTTATGCACTCTACTTCAGTAAAATCAAGTATGATCATCTATACAGAATGTCATACGTACTGTGACTGATACATGCAACAAAGGCAGACCAAACTAACTATGATGAATTTACATGGAGCACAAATATTTTACTTGCACATGTATCATGTGTCCACCCTGTACATCAAGGATAAGCAGAACCATGTCAAACAGACACACGTGGGAAATGTCACTGTCATCGTCACAGGTAGATGGTCAAGCATATGTATATTACCTTATGACTGCAAATGAAAAGAGAATTAATTAAGATATAAATGACTAAATGCAACCCAACAGTACAAAGAAAAAAGTTGTTTCCCCAAAGCATGCATGCATGTCCTGCTCACTATTGTGTATCAGGCATCAGCAGTCTGAGTCAGACACACAAACAGGTTAAGGAAATGTCAGCATCATCATATGCATAAGGGGCAGATGAAGCTATACTACATGCATAATACTACAGTAGTACTACTACTACTACTTCCTACTAATGTTATTACTACAACTTACTACTACTTACTGTTACTGCTACTTACTACTACTATTACTATAACTGCTTACTACTACTATTACTATTACTTCTTACTTCTAGTACTTACTACTAATAATGCTACTACTAATATATACTACTCCTACTTACTACTACTGCTCTTACTATTACTACTTATTACTACTAGTACTTACTACTATTACTATAGCTACTTACTACTATTACTATTTTGAGTTACTAATACTACTACTGCTGCTACTTACTACTACTTCTTACTAGTACTGTTACTACAGCTAACAATATTATTGAAAGTAAGCAGACTAAACAAAACTGAAAATGATTATGTATACTGATAAAAGCATGACAATTGTCTAAATATGTATTAGCTGGCCATTGTGTACATCAAACACAGGCAAGCCCAAATCAAAGAATTGTGTAGGGCATAGTCATCATGACTTGCACAGACTGTGTGTGTGCATGTGTGTTCCAGGAGGGCAAGCCTGACACAAAAGAAATGTGAGTGTGTGTGTGTGTGTGTGTGTGTGTGTGTGTGTGTGTGTGTGCGTGTGTGTGCGTGTGTGTGCGTGTGTCTGTGTGTGTGTTTGTGTGTGAGAGACAGATGAGGTCAGAGTAAATAAACATTGTCAGGGCTAGCATCTGCAGATGTGAAGATGTCAGTTTTGAAGAACATTTTGTGTGTGTGAGGTGTCATGGTCATCATGAGGTATACTGCATGTGTAGGTCTGCAAGAACACAGCCACATCATTTGTGTTAGCAGTATACCCTGACATCCTGGTCAGGTGTGAGTCATACATGGTAGATAATCCATCTCATAGCTGATACCCCCGACAATGTGAACAACCTCTGCCAGGAGCTGCACTGCCAGCTTCATGACCCTGGATAGAAGTTGGGGCACTAACTGATGGTCAATGATGTTTGACTTTAATAATTGGCTTAGTTTTTGGCACCATTTAAGGGGGAATACCATATTTGTTAGCCTCGGAGGACATAGTTAAAAAAACACATGTTGCTTTGCCAAAAATGACCTACACCTGTCCACTCTAGGCTTCTGAATATTTCCTAAAACAGTATTCTCTCCTATAGAGCCTTTTTTAGGTAATTCCAAATTGACAAACCTTCCAATAAAGCAAAATCTACCAAGGGAAATGTAACGGAGCTACTGCTCATTGTTAGGAGTTTAGACAAGAAGCTTCACTCACTCCAAGCTCTCTTCACCTTGGAAAATGCAGACATCTGTGCAGTTACCAAGACATGGTTTAAAGACGCAGAGAGTACACTGGCAGTGCAAGTCGTTAGTGCCTTCCACACATTTGTACAAGCAACTGCACAGACAGGGACTAAAGGTGGAAGTGTCTCAGTCTATATCAGTAACTGGCATACCTCTGGGTTGGTTAAACAGGATGATGCACTGAAGTTTCTCCATGTCCAGATTAACATAGACAAAGTCCCCTACCATATCCTAGAATGCTATAGGTCACACTCTATACCACATGAAACCCATAGTTCATACTTAGGCCTAATGGAGACACTTACCATTCAACTCAATACCATACTCATGGGGAACTTTAATTATCAGTCTATGAACTGTGAATTCAACACTACTCAAAATTTGCAGGCAGAGATTCCTATACTTTGTAAGCACAAACACACCAGATTCGTTATTACATACACATATGAGAGGTGCAAACATATTGGACTTGAGACTCACAAATATGGAGAATGCTGCCCCTAGCCATGTCACATCCTGTCTGGTAAGGTAAGACCACAAAGGAGTCTACTTCAAAACCCTAGCAAACCCTGTAATAGTTAAAAACTATTTCAAGGCAAACTACCTTTTATTAAGTCATAACCTGTCAAAATTTCAAGCCTGTCCAAACCCAGATAACATAGTAGCCTATGTGGAATTATTCACCGAAGGTCTGTATAACCATGTCAGTTACAGCATATTGGCTGCTATGTCTCCCAGGAGTAATCCCAAAACTAAGTAAGAAAAAACAAAACAAAATTAAACAGGTTGCACAACAAAAGAAAAAAATCATAGCTAAAAATTAGAAAGTGTAACACGAAAAAAAAAAAAAAAACGATCATGAAACTGAATAGTCAATTAAGAGAATGAATTATGTCCAACAAAGCAAATTTTGAGGTAAAGATAGTGTCCCAGGCCAAGGACAAACATAAGGCCTTCTTTAGCTGTGTCTGAAACCTCATAGGCAGTATATGACAGTGTGCCTTACTGTTGGTAAATGGAGCCATGTTCCTGAAACTGGAAGATATAGCAAGTCTTCTGGCTAGCAAATTCAGCTCAAGCTTTACTCTCCCCTAATGCCCAGCTGATTTCAGGAAATACTATCTAACATAACCCTTCCAACTATCAGTAGATGCATTTTCTAATGCCAAAACTATAGCTTTGATGGACCCTGATACTATACCAGGATGCTTCTTAATAGCCTGAAATATGACCTGTCAGAGCCACTGGAGTCACTGTTCACCAACAACTTCTGCACAAGCTTGTGCCATGCAAATGCAAGACTGTAAACTCATCCCTCTGCACTAAGGCAGACTATGAGTGGATCCCAGGAACTACTGCCCCATTATTTTGAGTAGTCTCATATGAAAAGCAATGGAAATAATTATATGGAAAAGATTAACAATGACACAGGAAACCTTCAGACACTGGACCCTACCCAGTTTGGTTTTGTCAAAGGCAAGTCATGTCTACTGAACTTGATGGACTTCTCTGAGAAGATCACCAAGGAAACAGGTGAGGACAAAATAGTGCATACCTCCTACCTTGACCTAGCTATGGCATTTGATACAATACCCCACTTGGGAATTGTAACCAAATTCACAAAACTCGGCATTAATGCCTTTGTAACTCACTGGAGAGTCAGCTGGCTCTCATACAGGACCCAGGAATTTAGGATTGGAAAGACCACCTCCACAAATAGGCCAGCCACCAGTGGAGTTCCACAGGGCCTATGCTGGATCCATTCCTCTTTGGCATCTATTTTTTGAAAGTCAAGTCAAGGCCAATGTCAAAGGCCTCTGGCTTACCAGGTTTGCAGATGATTGTAAGCTAGGAGCAATCATAGAAACCTCTCAGCATACTAACATCTTACAGGTCTAACACAGACAAATGACCAGTGTCAAATTCATAGCTTAAAAATCAATGCCAAGAAATGCATAATAATACCTTTTGGTACGTTGGCCACCCAGAAAAACTACTTTATTCATAAAACACCCCTAAAATTAGACACAGTAGTCAGGGATTTGAGGACTAATTAACAGTAACCTGTGTTTGACCAAAGTATTCCGAAAGTGGTAAGAAAATTATTCTGTGTCACTCAACTTATAAGCAAGGGCATGGCACGTAGGTCTAGAAAAGACATTGTGCCACTGTACTCAACCATCATCAGACCCTTCATTGAATAAAATGCCCCCTTATATGTGTACCTGATGAGGCAAATGCATCAACTGGAATGTCCACAGTGGTTCCTCACAAAAAGAATATAAGGCATAAACACAGTGTCCTCTGCAGATCACCTGAAAGCCCTATTTCTATACTTTGTTTCCTACCAAGTGCTGAGAGGTTATAGGTGTTCACTAGGCTAATGACATAAGGGTGTTTTTAAGCCTAGCCATGCATCCCAAATCTCTGACAAGTTCTGATACCCTTGATAAGTGTAAGCAGGGGTTTGAGGGATGAAACATTTACAAGCAGGGGCTTGGGAGATGAACCATTTACAGGTTGCCTATGTCCATTAGAGACATAGGTGCCAAACCACAGATGAATTTCCTGTTCCCCATCCAACTGTCTAAGTTGCACTTGAATTGGGTTAAGGAGAAACTCTGTTTCACAAGGATGGGGAACCTGTTCCATAGATGGGGGTAGTCTCTGGGATACATAACTGTCTCTCCAGCAGGTCCTATTTATATCACAGGCAAGGTTTAAGTATTTAGAATGGGTAATTCTGGTGCTGTTTGTTTTGTGGATATGCAGGAGATCCACAATAGTGTAGTCTGAAAATGTCCAGTATGCCAGACATAGATCTCCCTCTCAAAAGCCTGTAGGACACAAAATACAGGGATAGGGCCTTGAGGTGGTCTGCATAGGACATTTTACTTATGCCCTGTATTCTTTTAGTGAGGAACCTCTGCGGACGTTCTAGTTGTTGAATTTGCCTGGTTAGGTACATACCAAATGGGGCGTTGTACTCAATAATAGGTCTGATGAATGCCGAATACAGTAGAACAATGACTTCCTTGGACTTGGATGCCATACCTTTGTTTATAAGTTGCACAACATAGAATGATTTCCTCACTACTGTAGACACATGATGGTCAAAGGCTAGATTACTATCTATGTATGCCCCTAAGTTCCTGACTACTGGGTCAACTCTAAGGGGTGTGTTGTCAATATGACAGTTACCAGGGATGCATTACTTCCCAAAAGATACTATTATGCATTTCTTTGTATTTAGTTTTAGTCCACGGCTCTGACACCAGTTGATTACCTGTATCAGCCCCTCCTGGAGAACATTTGTGCCGATGTGGGATTCAATGACAGCTCCTAATTTTCAATCATCTGCAAATTTAGTCAGCCAGAGACCACTGACACCGGCCTTGACTTCTGAGAAGTAAATGCCAAAAAGGTGGACTCCCCAATTCTAACTTCCTGGGTTTTGTCTATGAGCAAGTTGGCTATCCACTGGGTGACATCTGAGTATGTACCTAATGTCTTGAGTTTGTCAACAATGCTCGAGTGGGGTATTGCGTCAAATGCCTTGGCCAGGAATGGTAGGTAGTATGTACCATTTTTCCCTCATCCATTGCTTTGGTTACCTTCTCAAAGAAGTCTACCAGCTTGAGAAGGCATGATATGCCCTTGACGAATCAAAACTGGGTTGGGTCCAGTGTCTGAAGGTTTACTATACCTCTATTGATCATTGCCATGATAATTCTTTCCATGGCTTTACATAAAGACATTCCATATGCAAAATACTCCAAACTGCCATAACTAAAAAATACATACATTTATTGATACAAAGTTGAGTGCTTTCTTGGTAAAAACAGAACCACTTCTTCAGACCAAAAATACAAGACAAACACATGTATTTAAAAGGAGTACAAACCATTCAAAATTACATCATATGTTCCAAATGGAAAATGGAAATCAGGAGGATTCCAAAACACCGCAAAGAACAGCCCAAATCTGTTTAATCAATTTACAAAACACCCAATCAAAAGTAGATAAATATGTAGAACATTTGCCTTTCTTAACTAATAATCTTAATATAATGCAGAGAAAATCCTGCACACAAACACCTCTGATAGGATAAAATATAAAACTAGAAAAATCTATTGTTTATGATATGCCCAGTCAGTGAAGGCTTCTTAAAACTAACAAATGAAACAATGAAGGATAAATATCAGTAATGCAGGAAAGTATTTCATATATAAAAGCCCCTCACTGGATGAATATTAAAAATAAAAGCAATTGTTGGTGGAACTAAGCCCGATCAATAGTGTCTTATTTGGACAAGAAGTTTAAACAAAAATCTATGGCAGCAAAATACATTAAATGTCATAGCAATAGAACAAATAGTGAAGCTTGCATAAACCAAACATTCTATCTATTCCTACTTCCTAATGTCAGTACCTGGTAATAAAATCTAAGCCTATCACTTTAAAGGACGGCTTTATTAATACATACATTCCAAAAGATGCAGTCACTGAAAGTGACCTAACATGACATTTTTAGGCTTCTCATCCAATAACCAATAAACAGAGAGAATGTCTAAAAATAGAAACAGACCAATTCATTTTAATAAATTTAAAAAAAACTCCAACAGAATTAAGTAATTCAAAAAATATATGCATGCCATGCTTAAGCAGTGAACTTTGGTAAACCAAAATTAAACCACTCATTGGATGAATTTGAATAAAATTGCCAAAGATTCTGAAGACAACCACAAGGCATTCTATAGCTATGTCAATAATCTAAATGGTAATGCTCAGATCTGCTCTGAGCTACAACAGAAAGGCATTAAATATATTGATCCCAAGGATATTGCCAATATCCTGGCAGATCGATTTAGTGGAAACTTCACTCACCTCTCACCCCCTAAAGGGCCCATCTCAATACCGAAAGATTGCCAAATTCCAGTAATAATGGCCACACAGGTAAAAAACGTACTTTCCAAAGCCAAGAATACAGCATCCATGGGACCAGATGACATCCTAGGCTGTGTACTACATGAACTACAAAATGAACTGGCACCTCACCTAAGTGTCATGTTTAATCAAGCTTCGTGCCCACTGATTGGCACACAGCTACAGTTAGCCCACTCCACAAGGGGGGATCCACCTTGGATCCTGGGAACTACCGCCCCATCAGTCTGACGAGCCTGATCTGCAAGGTCATGAAACATATTATCATGGAACATATAAACAAAGACATTGGCAACCTTCAAACACTGGACCCCATGCAGTTTGGGTTCGTGAAGGGCCGATCTTGCCTCCTGAACCTAATTGACTTCTTCAAATCAGTCTCCAGAGCTGTGGACAAGGATAAGGTGGTCCACACAGCCTATCTGGACCTCGCCAAGGCCTTTGCCACCATCCCCCACTCTGGAATCATAGATAAACTTACTAAGCTGGGCATTAATCCCTACGTCACTTGATAGGTTGCCAACTGGCATACTGACAGAACCCACACTGTAAAAGTAGCCGACTCCAAATCTGGCTTCAGACAAGTGACAAGTGGAGTACCTCAGGGTTCAGTCCTGGGACCGCTCTTGTTTGACATCTACTTCTCTGAGGTACAGGCCAACACTAAGAAACTCTGGCTAACAAAGTTCGCAGATGACTGCAAACTGGGAGCCATTATTGAATCCCCAAATGATGTGCATATTCTACAAAAGGGCCTTACAGAAACAGATGCTTGATGCCAGAGCCATGGGCTCAAGCTCAATGCCAAGAAATGAAAAGTTATCCCCTTTGGGAAAAAACATGTACCCATGAATTACCACATAGGTGGCAGTACACTAAACACTGAAAGTGTGATAAGAGACTTAGGGACACAGGTGGACAGTGGTCTCACCTTTGATAACTACATCACCACAACAGTCAGGAAATCCTTCTATGTGGCACACCTCATCACTAAAGGCATTTCATCCAGAAAAAAGGAGGTCATTGTTCATAGGTTCATAGGTTCATAGGTTCGTACTAGGCTATCTGCCCTAGGGCATTTATAAGCATAGCCAGAGTGTGTGTGGCTTTCACCACCCCTTAGGATGAGAATACTACGCCCTTTTAGGGTTTAGTTTACTATGCCTCTGTCTAGTAGTGACACAGAGATGACCCCTGGGGTAAACCTACGATCTCCCATCCACTCGTCGAGATTTCTCTTGAATAGAGTCAGTGAGGGCTCTGCCTAACATGGACTGGGATTCTGTTCCAGAGTGTGGGGAGCCTCTGGGTTATGAATCTGTCCCTCCAGCACATCCTATTTATTTCTGTGTTGAGGTTTAAGTCTCTTGTTCTCGTGGCTCTGCTGGATTTGGATTTTCTGAGGTGGAGCATGTCCATTAATTCTGGATTGGACATGGCCTTGTACGTCAGGCACAGATCACCTCTGAGTAGGCGGTATGCGACTGAATAGAGCTGAAGTTTTTTCAGTCGAGCAGCATATGACATATGTTTAAGACCCTTTATCCTCTTGGTGAGGAACTTTTGGGGTCTTTCCAACTGCTGCAGGTGTCGGGTGAGATACATCCCAAATGGGGCATTGTACTCAATCATTGGCCTGATAAGAGAAGAGTACAGGGGCACAATGACCTCTCTTGATCTAGATGTGAAACCCTTCATGAAAAGGTGGGCAATATAGAAGGTCTTCCTAACCACTTTAGCAATGTGAGTGTCAAATGAGAGGTTACTGTCAACCTGGGTCCCTAGGTCCCTGATTACCTCTTCCGTGCTTAATGGATTACCACCTATGTGGTAATTTGTCGGTACCTTGTTTTTCCCAAAGGGTATGACTATACATTTTTTGGCGTTTAGCTTAAGGCCATGGCTCTGGCACCAATTATCCATTTCTATAAGGCCTCTCTGAAGGATGTTTGTGTCCGCTGGAGTATCAATTATGGCGCCCAGTTTGCAGTCATCTGCGAACTTTGTTAGCCACAATCCTCCTATGTTTGCCTGTACCTCGGAAAAATAAATGCCAAACAAGAGGGGTCCCAGGACTGAGTCCTGTGGGACACCGCTTGTGACTGGCTTAGAGTCTGACATAGCTCCAGCAACTCTGACCCTGTGGGTTCTGTCCTTGAGCCAGTTTGCAACCCATCTTGTGACATATGGGTTTACATTTAAGCTGGTGAGTTTGTCTATGATGCCCGAGTGGGGTATTGTGTCAAAGGCTTTTGCAAGGTCGAGGTAGGCTGTGTGAACTGCCTTACCCTCATCAATGGCCTTAGTGACTGTTTCAAAAAAGTCGACCAAGTTCAAAAGGCAGGATCCGCCCTTGACAAAGCCAAATTGGGTAGGATCCAATGTCTGTAGGTCCCCAATGTCTTTGTTTATGAGTTCCATAATGATCCTTTCCATAGCTTTGCAGACCAGGCTCATCAAGCTTATGGGGCGGTAATTTCCAGGGTCCGTAGAAGCACCGCCCTTGTGAAGTGGGACCACTGTTGCCGTACGCCACTCTTTGGCACGATCCTGTAGTAAGGCTAAGATTAAACAGCAGCCTTATGTGTGGGTTTAGTTCCTCTTGAGTTCATGTAGCACACAGCCCGGGACACCATCCGGTCCCATTGATGCTGTGTTTTTAGCTTTAGAGAGGGCAGCTCTCACCTGGGCATCTGAGATGTTAGGGAGGCTACACTCTGCTGGGATAGTTATTTCTCCTTTTGGGGGGAAGGGAGAAATTTGCACTGAACCTGTCTGCCAGAATGTTGGCAATGTCAGTGGGTTCAGTGTATTTTGTGCCATTTTGGACTAACTCTGAGCATATCTGGGAGTTTCTACCCAGGTTTCTAACATAGCTAAAGAAGGCCTTGTGATTGTCTTTTGTGTCTTTTGCGATTTTTCTCTCAAAGTTGGCCTTGGATGTTTTTATGAGTGATCGTAGTTTTTTGCTAGTACTGATCAGAGATGCCTTCCCTTTTAGGGATTTTGCTCTGTCATGTAGTAGCTTCCTCCTCCTGTTGTAAAGTTTGTTTATGGTTGGGGTCCACCAGACCAGGCGCCTGCCTTTGGGGGAATGGGTCTTGGTTTTATTTGGGATTGCATGATCCATGCATTCTTGAAGGTGCCCATAGAAGGCATTTGCAAAGGATTCAGCAGTGTGGGTTGTGGTTTCCACTGACCCAGGGGCCTTGAAGGATACCACTTCAGTTTTAAGAAGTGTGAAGTTTGCTTTTGAGAAGTTCTTCACTGTGGTCTTTTGTGCAGGGGTGGGGCGGATGTGGATTTCCAGTGAGATTAATTTATGGTCTGATCTTACCAAAGAGGGATATACTTCGGTGTGGAGCATTTTGTCCCCATGTTTGTGATGATCAGGTCTAGTATATTGTCTCCTCTTGTGGGAATGGTGACTAGTTGTTCCATTGCATTTGAGTTTATGAATTCTAGGAACCTTTGGGCTAGGGTGTTGGGGCTTGAGTAATGTTCCCAGTCTATGTTTGGGTAGTTGAAGTCTCCCAAAATGATGGTATTTGGAGAGACATTCATACTCTCCAGTGTCTTCAGGAAGGCTGTGTGGGGTTCCTGAGTTTGAGAGGGTGGTCTGTAGCATGCTACAAACTGTAAGGCAGTTTTGCCTATGGTTAGTTGCACCTGGATAGTCTCCGATGCTTAGATGCGTTGCCACTAACCTGGAGGTGTGGGTATCTTTGATGAAAATGGATACTCCCCTCCTTTTGTGGTTCGGTCCAGGTTTTGGGGCGGAAAGCATGATTTGAGGTCAAACCTGATAGTGCTGGGGTGCTCTCAGGAGCCTTGTACCAGGTTTCAGTCACTGCCCAGACATCGATGTTCTCCTCACTGAGGAGGGTTTCGAGGGTGCATCTTGAGGTTTAGACTTCTGGCATTGAGCAGCATTACCCTTAGTCTTGTTCCACTTCTGTTTTCTAGCGCCGTAGGTTTGTCATTTGAGCCTTGCCTAAAAAGGCACTATGGGGTGGCAAGAGCCTTGGCCAATATCCGGAAGCCCAGGGTGACAGGTGCAAGCCATCCCTCAAGCAGCGTGGCTTGTCAAGCATGTCATCCCAAGCAGACAGACATTGGATCCCCTTAGAATGACACCAGTAATTAAGCCAATTGTTGAAACTGATCATTTTGTCTTTGTACTGTGGCATCATTCTTGGTGAGGGTAAGATGCTGCTCAGGGTCAGGGTCATACTGGCCTGGGCTACATAATCAGAGAGCTGCTCTATGTCTCTTTTCATGTAGTCCAGGGAGGTACGTCTCAGGTCGTTCACACCGGCATGTACAATGACTGAGTCATATTTGTACTTGCTGTAGAGTGACCTGAGTTCTTGTGTTATGTGGCGGATTCTAGCTCCCGACAGGCAGCTTACTGTGACCTTTTCCTTGTTCAGTCTGGTGAGCGGGACGTCAGTGTGTCTGACTATGGAGTCACCTATTACAAGTGTGTCTGGCATGTTGTTTCGCCTTAAGGGTTGTGACTGTTTAGCATACTGACTTTGTGAACTATGTGTTGCATGTGGTGTGTCTTGAGGTGGTGGTTGCTTGGGTGTCTGCTTTGGAGGCTTCTGTTGTTTCGGTAGATTTTTAATCAGCGCCTCCGAGTATGTTTTTGTGTGTTTATGTGTTTGGTTTGCAGTTGTGATAGTTCTATGTGAGACTGGGTTTGTGGTGTGCGTGGTAACCTTCTCCTCCTGACTGGTCTTGCCAGTACTGAATTGAGAGAGCTCAGCCTCCAGTTTGGCTATATAGTTGCATCTCTCACATATATTTGTATTTGTTGAGAGGAGGAGAGGGTTGTCTGTGTACATGAGGCAATTGTAACATTGCCTCAAGATTCCCAGATTCACCAGCTGAACAGGAGAGGATGCCAGCAACCGACCCTTCGACATGCTAGAAATAGTGAAAAAGATTGCTGAGTAACTGAGTCAGAAAGGACCTATAGGGAAATGGGTACTCAACAGAACTTAGGTGAATGAGTCCCACTGTACTCATCCCTAATTAGACCCATTATAGAATACAATGCCCCATTTGGTATGTACCTCTCAAGACATCTGCAACAACTGGAAAGGCCACAGAAATACCTCAGTAAAAGAATCACAGGCCTAAAGCAGATGCCCTATGCTGACTGTCTAAAAAAACTACATCTATACTCTGCCGCATATTGTCTACTCAGAGGCGATCTCTGCTTAACATACAAGGCCATGTCAAACTCAGAGCTGTTGGACATGCTTCACTTAAATAAATCCCAATCCCTCAGAGACACATGCTCCAGGGATCTAAACCTTGTCATCACAATGAACAAAACATGCTGGAGGGATAGGTTCCTGACCCAGAGACTCCCCAGACTCTGGAATAGATTGCCTATACATGTCAAGCAGAGTGCCTCTTTGGCCCTCTTCAAAAGAAACCTTGATGATTGGATGGGAGATAGGAAATTCACCCCAGGGATCACATCAGTTGCCCTGCTAGACAGAGGTCCAGGGAAGTAAATACTGTGGGAAGAAATAACCAGGTAATTGTTGTGACTAGGCTTGTATAGGCCCTAGGGCTGATAGTCTAGTACCAACCTACGAATCTTGAAAATATAGGCAATTACTGGTAAAGCACTGCCCAATCAATAGTGACTAATCAAACAATCAATCAAAGAATTCAGAAGGCAGCACAATAAATATTATACCTACAAAACAATAACATTTCCATAAACAAATCATCCTGTCTATTCTTGCTTCCTAAAATCAGTCCCTAGTGACATAGTATAATCCAATCGCCTTAGAAATCAGCTTTGTCGCTACATGCGTTGCAACAAAGTGCAGTCAAAGAAGTGACTAATCAAATAACATTTCTCGACTTATCATCCAATATGTAACCAGAAATTATATCCAATATTGGTGTGAAAAATCTAAACTTTACTAATAAAAAACACTCATACTACATAAATCAGTGCCACAAAAAGCCCTTTTCTTGTATCTAAAAACTATTCCAATGATGCATCTATACTAAACCCCCCCAAGAAACTAAACAAAATGCCTTTCAACACAGAACCACTATCCTCAAGAAAATACTACAACCCTATATTAAACCCCACATGGGAGGCCTATACAGAGCACATACACCTATCAAACAATAAATTGAAAAATTAATATCTAAAAACAAAAACACAATGTGTTGGCATGAGCATTACATCAACAAAAATCAGTATAATACAGCGCATACACTTATGACCAAAATAATATATTTTAACAATGAAACAGCCTATCAAACATTAATGCCAAATGAAACAGCCAATTAGAAAAAAGACAGAATAAGCCCTGGGGGCTATCGATTCCAATCAACATCAAAACCAAAATATCAAGAAACACAAAAACTAATAAAACTAACAAAACAAGCAAAAGCCTGTCAGATATTGGTACCAAAAGTAACCCCTGATGAAGACTGAGACCACAATGTACTAGACCGAAAAAATATACATACACTTAATTCAGGTCCTTCCTATTCTCTGTGATTAAAACTTAACCCTCAAGCAGCCCTTTCAGTGCTGTTTGCCTTAGTTTTGTATCTCTTGAGCCCCACCTGTTTATTTACATCTCTATACATTTCCCTTCATTGCTAATGTATCTCCCTACTCTAATCTGTTCATAAACTGGCTACTAATAAGCAAGTCAATGTGAAGATGCACTTCCAACCTTAATAAACTTTGCTGTCTCGTTTCTCCTTCACTTTCCAATTAGAGTTTGTATTACTACTCACACCCTCTGAGGCCTTCACTCATAGTTTTCCACTGCTTGCCTCTCTGGTTTGGCTAGTTTCTTTGCATTGCAAATGGTTCACACCCTTTTTTCTACCCATACCCCCAATACTTAGTCTGTATTAGATTCCTGCTGTTTATGGAGCCATCTTTAAGTTACTGCTCTCACATCAGGCCAAAAGTGTTCATCAGCAGTTGAATTCTGCGCACCAGTAAGCCATTTGACCTCAGGAATTTCTTAGTGTTTTTAGCTAATTATTTGGTCACTACTTATAGAGCTACTGGTGGCAAATACCAAGTGTGTACTATCAATCTGCAGTATAAAACTAGAGAAATAAAATATAACATCTGCAGTATAAAACTAGAGAAATAAAATGTAACATTTTATAATTATTTACCTTGCATGCACAGAAATCAGGTACCTCGTGGTTTGGTTTGGCTCACCCACGCTGTGCTCGGGTTTGCTTCATGCCCCGTCCTGCCCCCAACTTCAATGGTTTTACAGATATAAATTTACTGAACACAGTGAGTGACTTATTTGAAGTTTCACATGTTGTAAGGGATACCATAGACACCTCTGTTCAGATTATTACCAATAGTAATGGTGACTTCAAAATGTATAACTATAGTGACTACATATTGGACAAAAGTATAGCAAATATTTTTGAAAGAGGCTTGTCTTTTGTGCCAAGTAAAAAAGGGACTGTGGATGAAGCATTAATAGATTTAAAGATGTATGCAAGAAAGCTGAATTTTCAGTTTTATTTCAAAGAAGGACTGCATGATATCAATATTAATAGTGGTAATAACAATATATGTAAAAGATCTAGCACTTTTAATCCTCCACTATGCCCTATTGTACAGATGTTTGAAAAAATGTGTGATTATGATATTCGCATGTTATTTAAGAACAGTAGTAGGTCAACCTACAATGAAAATAATCTGGATAAGAAAGAGATGGAATTACTAAAAAATCTATGTAATAATAACAAGATTAGAATTATGAAACCGGATAAGGGGGGAGGATTAGTTATAATGGACACTAATTCCTATATTGATAGAATGCTATCGTTTCTTCACACTGATACATATTGCCAGATGAGTGTGAATGAGAAAAATATATCATACAGGAAAGTGGACATCATGCTGGAAGAACTTCTGTTAAATAGACAAATCTCATTTGATGAATGGTCTTATATGACAGTAAAATATCCAAAAATTCCTACTACTTTTGGTATACCAAAAGTACATAAGGACCTCAACAACCCCCCCCCCCCCTAGACCCATTGTTGACGCAAAGGCTTCAAAAACATATTATATTGCCAGTTTTATAGATATTCAATTAAAAAACATTTTACAAGATTGTAATTGGATAGTAAAAGATTCGTGGGACTTACTTAAGAAAATTAATAAAAATATGTATAATCATAGTCTAATCTTTGTAACAATTGATGTCAAAGATTTATTTTCTGTTATCCCACATGATACTGGAATTGAATGGTTCTATTCATATTTATGTCAATATACTAAAATGGGGCATGATAGGATTCTTACATTAAGGAGCCTCATGGAGTTAGTATTGGACACTAACATTATTGTATTTCAAGAGCAATTATTCAAACAATGTAAAGGTATAGCCATGGGGGCTATATGTGCACCCATTTTTGTTAACTTAGTTCTAGCATTCTGGGAGAAGGAATATATATTCACCAGTAAATATGCACAACTTTGGCAATATTATGGGCGATATTTGGATGACATCATCATCCTATGGAATGATAGTGAGGATATATATGTTAAATGAATTCCTTGAGTTTATTGGTGTTAGTGCAGAATTTTTGGAATTTTCTCATACCATTTTGGATGAGAAAATTAATTATTTCGACATCACCATAAGTAAAAATAGAATGAAAAGTTGTTTTGAAACGACAATTTTCAGGAAACCCACTTATTCCAATACACTTTTACATTTTTCCAGTTTTCACCCTATCTATCATAATAAGTCACTAATAAAAGGTCAAGGGGTTAGACTAGCAAGAATGGTTTCAGACTTCTATGAGTTTTTAGGTCCAATAGAAATTCTCAAAGGTATGTTGGATAGTAGAGGCTATCCCTTAGAATGTGTAGAAAATACATTAAAGGAGGTGGTATCTAAAAGGGAACAAGGTATATTTTTTCCATTATTAGGTAAGGGTCCTAATATTTTAGTTGAAGGTATGAAAAGTTCTTATGGCCAGAACAATAAGTCATTTCATAGTGTTGGTATTTTTAGATATAATCAGCAGTTTAAAAATATAAGCAACATTGTTCAACGTAACTGGAATGTATTCAATATTAATAAAGATTTTTTGGATATTGTGGAAATAAAACCTAATATTGTTTACAAGAAGGACATTACTATAAAAAACATGGTAGAGGGGGTACAAGAGATTCACTCTGGGCCCAGGGGGATGTTTAAATGTGTTTTTTGTCTGCAGTGTAAACATATTCTAGAAGGCACAGAGTTATTTATCCCAAATTATGGCAAATATATAAACAAGAAAAAATTCTCCTGTAATAGCAGGGCTGTTGTTTATATAGGGACATGCACGCAATGTCCTTGTTTTTATATCGGGAAGACCATTAATGCTCTTAGGAGCAGAATGTATCAACATTCCTATGATATTAAAAAACAAGATATAAAAAATATTCTGGCAGTGCACATTATTAATAATGAGGGACATGATTTTAGATTTTCAGTATTAGAACAAGTTACAGTTGGAGATAGAGGTGGTCCCCTTAATAATTTTTTGGAAAATAGGGAACTAAGATGGCAATTAAAAACTAATGCAACATCATTTCCAGGTTTAAACACGAATACATCTATCAGTTCTACTCTCAGATTAAAATCTGAAGGTTATTTTTGAATAAAAGTATAATAAATTAAGGATTTTTGTGATTTGAACAAAATACAGTGTACTTTCTATGGTTTTTATTGTAATATGGTTTAAAACAATGTATTTAATGTTTTATATATCTCAATGGGGCTGTAGTAATTTAATTCAATTTAAGTAATTTCATTATGATGTCATTAACTATGAAGGCGTGTACTTGTATAAAAAGGGTTTAGTTCATTATGGATGTGTATTCTGAAGAAGTTTTTATTAAAAAACAAAAGCGCTAAATAACAGGATTTTGTGGATCTCGTCTTTCTTTCCTGGCTGTTTTTAGTCTACTAGGAAGAGTGGTGGGGTAGGTGTACTGTAACAATGAGGTAATACCCCCAGGGTACAACATACTAGGATTAGATCGCACTACTAGGAAGGGTGGTGGGGTAGGTGTACTGTAACAATGAGGTAATACCACCAGGGTACAACATACTTAGTACAGATCGTACTACTAGGAAGGGTGGTGGGGTAGCTGTACTGTAACAATGAGGTAATACCCCCAGGGTACAACATACTTAGATTAGATCGTACTACTAGAAAGGATGGTGGGGCAGCTGTACTGTAACAATGAGGTAAGACCCCCAGGGCACGACATACTTAGATTAGATCTTAGTACTACGAAGGGTGGTGGGGTAGGTGTACTGTAACAATGAGGTAATACCACCAGGGTACGACATGCTTAGATTAGATCGCACTACTAGGAAGAGTGGTGGGGTAGGTGTACTGTAACAATGAGGTAATACCACCAGGGTACAACATACTTAGATTAGATCGTACTACTAGGAAGGGTGGTGGGGTAGGTGTACTGTAACAATGAGGTAATACCCCCAGGGTATGACATACTTAGATTAGATCACACTACTAGGAAGGGTGGTGGGGTTGCTGTACTGTAACAATGAGGTAATACCCCCAGGGTACAACATACTTAGATTAGATCGTACTACTAGGAAGGGTGGTGGGGTAGCTGTACTGTAACAATGAGGTAATAACACCAGGGTACAACATACTTAGATTAGATCGTACTACTAGGAAGGGTGGTGGGGTTGCTGTACTGTAACAATGAGGTAATACCCCCAGGGTACAACATACTTAGATTAGATCGTACTACTAGGAAGGGTGGTGGGGTAGCTGTACTGTAACAATGAGGTAATACCACCAGGGTATGACATACTTAGATTAGATCGTACTACTAGGAAGGGTGGTGGGGTAGCTGTACTGTAACAATGAGGTAATACCACCAGGGTACGACATACTTAGATTAGATCGTACTACTAGGAAGGGTGGTGGGGTAGGTGTACTGTAACAATGAGGTAATACCACCAGGGTACAACATACTTAGATTAGATCGTACTACTAGGAAGGGTGGTGGGGTAGCTGTACTGTAACAATGAGGTAATACCACCAGGGTACAACATACTTAGATTAGATCGTACTACTAGGAAGGGTGGTGGGGTAGCTGTACTGTAACAATGAGGTAATACCACCAGGGTACCACATACTTAGATTAGATCGTACTACTAGGAAGGGTGGTGGGGTAGCTGTACTGTAACAATGAGGTAATACCACCAGGGTACGACATACTTAGATTAGATTGTACTACTAGGAAGGGTGGTGGGGTAGGTGTACTGTAACAATGAGGTAATACCCCCAGGGTATGACATACTTAGATTAGATCATACTACTAGGAAGGGTGGTGGGGTAGCTGTACTGTAACAATGAGGTAATACCACCAGGGTACAACATACTTAGATTAGATCGTACTACTAGGAAGGGTGGTGGGGTAGCTGTACTGTAGCAATGAGGTAATACCCCCAGGGTACAACATACTTAGATTAGATCGTACTACTAGGAAGGGAGGTGGGATAGCTTTACTGTAACAATGAGGTAATACCACCAGGGTACGACATACTTAGATTAGATCGTACTACTAGAAATGGTGGTGGGGTAGCTCTAGTGTAACAATGAGGTAATACCACCAGGGTACGACATACTTAGATTAGATCGTACTACTAGGAAGGGTGGTGGGGTAGGTGTACTGTAACAATGAGGTAGTACCCCCAGGGTACGACATACTTAGTACAGATCGTACTACTAGGAAGGGTGGTGGGGTAGGTGTACTGTAACAATGAGGTAATACCACCAGGGTATGACATACTTAGATTAGATCGTACTACTAGGAAGGGTGGTGGGGTAGGTGTACTGTAACAATGAGGTAATACCACCAGGGTACGACATGCTTAGATTAGATCGTACTACTAGGAAGGGTGGTGGGGTAGGTGTACTGTAACAATAAGGTAATACCACCAGGGTACAACATACTTAGATTAGATCGTACTACTAGGAAGGGTGGTGGGGTAGCTGTACTGTAACAATGAGGTAATACCACCAGGGTACGACATACTTAGATAGATCGTACTACTAGGAAGGGTGGTGGGGTAGCTGTACTCTATAAAATTACACTAGATGTTACTATGGTCTCCCTACAACCACCCCTGTTTAATAATGCAGAGATTCTTATTACCAAACTGCAGATTAACAATAACAAATGCATAAACTTTGTCTGCGTTTACATTCCCCCAGGTAATAATACAAACACCCTAGATGACATCCTCCACTGGTTATCCACTACCCACCCCCAAGAAACTATGGTGCTTGGAGATTTTAAAATTGATTGGAACACCTATTCCTCAGAATCTCCTACAACCCATGTTAACCTACATGGTTTTACACAGTTCATGTCCTCCCTCACCAGGATAGGCAAACCCAATAACAAAGACAGTATCCTAGACTGGATACTTATTAATAGCCACCTCCTATACGTACAAGTCAGGGACCCTCCCAGATGACCTAAGTGACCACTTACTTACGTACATTATCAAGCACAAGGTAGACAACCCCCACCAGACCACCTTTAAAATCATCAGAAATAATAAGAACTTCAACTCCACCAATTTTCAAAATGACTTTAAAGCTTGCAATTGGTCACTCCTAAAGCACCTTTAACTGGACGATGCAGTACCATACTTTAATTCCATATTCCTTACTAGTCTTGATTCTCACACTCCTGCTCACTCCATTAGAACAAAAATAAAGACTGCCCAGTGGATCTCTAAAGAAACCAAATCTAAAATCTTAGCTAGAAATAAGGCATGGGACAAATGGCATGCCAAAAAAAACAACTAGATCAACTCAAATACCGACAGCTAAGGAATCACACAAAAATATCTATAACACTAGACAAAAAAAAACTTCTACTACCATCTTCAACAAAAACATCACAACAAACCTCAAACGTTTTGGGCAGGAATAAACAAACTTCGTCACCCACGACAGTCCTCCACTCCTACCTTGTCATCTTCCAACCATAAATCCCCAGAGGATATTGCAAATACCTTCAATAATTTCTTCACAGAGACTATCCAATCCACAGCCATCCAACTGGCAGCCAGCTGCTCCAACCCAAATTCTGCCACAGCCAATGCCCCACTCTCCTTTAGCTAATACCCCATTCTTCTTTAGCTAATACCCCACTCTCCTTTAGCTAATACCCCACTCTCCTTTAGCTAATATGCCACTCTCCTTTAGCTAATATGCCACTCTCCTTTAGCTTTCAGCCTGTTTCTACGTCACTTATCAGATCTCTAATTAACAAATTAAAACCAACTATTCTAGCAGGTGATCTCTTCCCACCAGAGTATCTGCAAAAAGCACAGGATGTCATAGCATACCCCATCTCCATCTTAATCAACAAAACCTTATCTGAAGCCACCATTCCCTACATTTGGAAAATATCTCGTGTAATACCACTCCATAAAGGAGGCAACTCCTTCGAACTATCAAACTTTTGACCTATAGCTTTTCTGTCACCATTGGCTAAAATTATGGAGGTGTGTTCATAAACAACTTATGCATTATCTTATCCAGAATAAGCTGTTGACTACCTCTCAGGATGGTTTTAGGCCACACCACAGTTCCACCTCAGCCCTCCTATCCTCTAACACCATAAACCATAATTTGAAATAATAGCAAGCTTTCCTCAGCCCTGTTTTTAGATCCATCCAAGGCCTTTAATATGGTCAACCACCAAATACTCATGCACACCCTTAAGGCATTCTCACTAAATAGCCATGCACTTCAATGGTTCCAATCTTACCTGTGTGGTAGATAACAAGCCATTCTATGGCAGGACAAACTATCAACCCATCTACCCATCACTCTATGTGCACCCAAGGACTCCATACTAGGACCCCTTCTTTTCTCTCTCTTTATTAATTACCTTCCCACTGTCATCCCAAATTCTACCTGTATCCAATATGAGGATGACTCCACCTTGATTTGTTCAGCCACCTCCCTGACAGATCTAATGACATTAACCCAGAACACTTTCAATATAGTTGAAAACTGTCTCTCTAACCATCAGCTGATATTAAACCATAACAAAACAAAGTTGCTTCTTTTTCCCCCCACTTGTAAGTCTTCCTCACTACTCTTTACCATAAAATCTAATAATGGCACCATTATCTCCCCAGATGTGCAAACCAAAGTCTTAGGTGTCACAATAGACAACACCCTCAATTTGATATCCATGTCAATCAAACTATCAAAACCATTAACAAAAAATGTGGCTCCCTCTATAAGACCACACCTTTCCTTACTCCATTTGCTAGGACTGCTATTGCTCATTCCCATCTACTCTCCACTCTTCTCTATGCCTCCCCTCTACTCATTAATTTGAACAAATCCACTCTTAGGTTCATAGGTTCAGAGGTAGGTACTAGGCTATCTGCCAGAGGGCATTTATAAGCCTAGCCAGATTGTGTTGGCTTTCGCCGCCCCATCGATTAATTAACTGAGCCTCTGTCAAGCAGAGCCAATGAAGTGATCCCGAGGATGTACTTTCTGTTACCCATCCACTCGTCAAGGCTTCTCTTGAAGAGTGTTAGTGAGGGGCTCTGCCTAATGTAGTTAGGAATTTTGTTCCAAAGCATGGCGAGTCTCTGTGACAGGAATCTATCCCTCCAGCATGTTCTATTTATTGTTGTAGCAAGGTTTAGCTCACTAGAGCACGTGGCTCGCAGTGACTTGGATTTCTTTAGGTGGTGCATGTCCATCAATTCTGAGTTGGACACGGCTTTGTAAGTCAGGCAGAGATAACCTCTGAGTAAGCAGTATGCCACTGAGTACAGCCGGAGTGTTTTCAGTCGGGCTGCATACAACATATGTTTGAGGCCAGTAATCCTCTTGGTGAGGTTCTTTTGTGGTCTTTCCAGCTGTTGGAAGTCTCTTGTGAGGTACATCCCAAATGTGGCATTGTACTCTATGATGGTTCTAATGAGTGATGAGTAGAGGGGCACTATGACCTCTTTATTTCTAGATGCGAACCCTTTACTAATTAGACAGGCCACATAGAAGGATTTCCTAACTACTCTGGCAATATGATTGTCAAAGGAGAGATTACTATCTACCTGGGTCCTCAGATCTCTTATTACCTCTTCTGTATTAAGGGGGCTGACTCCTATGTGGTAATTTGTGGGTGTTTTGTTTTTCCCAAACGGGATGACTATGCATTTTTTGGCATTTAGCTTGAGGCCATGACTTTGACACCAGGTGTCTGTCTCAGTAAGGCCTTTTTGGAGGATGTCCATGTCAGCCGGAGAGTCAATTATGGCTCCTAGTTTGCAGTCATTGGCAAACTTGGTTAGCCATAGTCCTCCTGTGTTTGCCTGTACTTCTGAGAAATATATGCCAAACAGTAGGGGTCCCAGAACTGAGCCTTGTGGGACACAACTTGTGACTTGTTTAGAGTCCGACCTGGAGCCCGCTATTCTTACTGTGTGAGTTCTGTCTGTAAGCCAGTTGGCAACCCATCTTGTGACGTAGGGGTTTATGTTCAGGCTGGTGAGTTTTTCTATAATACCCGAGTGAGGAATGGTATCGAACTCCTTGGCAAGATCAAAGTAGGCTGTGTGAACCACCTTTCCCTCGTCTATGGCCTTGGTAACTGTCTCAAAGAAGTCAACCAGGTTTAGTAGACATGATCTGCCCTTAACAAAGCCGAACTGGGTCAGGTCAAGTGTTTGGAGGTTCCTGATGTCTTTGTTAATGAGTTCCATGATGATGCGCTCCATAGCCTTGCAGACCAGGCTAGTCAGGCTTATGGGGCAATAGTTACCAGGGTCAGTTGTGGCTCCTCCTTTGTGGAGTGGAATAACCATTGCTGTGTGCCATTCTATGGACACATAGCCTGTGGAGAGGCTGAGGTTGAACAGCGTGTTTAGGTGGGGGGGTTCGTTCGTTCTGTAGTTCGTGCAAGATGAAGCCTGGGACACCATCTGGCCCCACTGATGCTGTGCTTTTGGCTTTTGAAAGGGCTGTTATCACCTGCACTTCTGTGATTTCCAAGTTAGCAAACTCTCCAGCTGTTATAACCATATTGCTAGATTTTCAACAAGCACGGCCTATAGGATCCACCACTGTCACAACCTAAATCTTCTGGGGTGGTTAGAATGGCTTAGCCTACTTCAGTACAGCCAGCTTATAATTGCACATAAACTTCTCAACCACCCTAATAATATGCCTGCACTTAAAAATGTCATCAACCCTTATAGCAACCTGAGGTCACTTCGCTCTTCTAATAAACTACTGGTTCAAACATCCAAGATCAACAACTCTGCTGGGGACCCTCTGTTTGCTAACTCTGTTGGCAAAACGTGGAACTCTTTTCATGTTGATCTTACTCTTAAACCCTCTCTTACTCCCTCAACTACACTTTAAAACTCACTGGCTTTGTCCTTGTTCAAAACCCGACTAGATCCTCCTCTATAGTCTGTAATCATGTTACATTGCCTAGTCAATTTGTCAACAATGTTTTAAAAATGTATGATTATATTACCTGCTTGCTCAACTGGAGCCTGTAAACTGCGTGTAACTTGTAATCATTTTGTGATTTTTACTGTATGTTCTACCTTGGAGCTTTTCTCCCCGGGCCTCCGCTGAAAATGGACATGTATCCAGTTGAACTATCCTGGTCAACAAAAGCAAAATAAGTATATAAATAAAATAAATATCATACACCAATAAAAAACAAAAGAGTGAGCAATCTGTCATGAAAATAATAAATCCAATAAAAAGCAGACACAGATACGACCGCAGTATCCAGTTCAAAATTTTTACTATGAGTGCACAGAACACAAACGCTTTCACTACAATCGCTTCTTCAGGTGTTTAAACTGCACAGTAAAACACAAATCCTTATATAGCATTAAAATTACAGTCACCTGAGACACTCCAATCAATACTAAAATATATTACATACAATTTACCAACACACATAGATATAATAATGTCACATAAAAACATAAAACAAAATTATAATAAAACCATATTTTGCTAACAGGAGCCATATTACCTCCTAAGAGGTCTACTTTTGAGTCGGGGTCCAAGGAGTGCAGACTCATTAAGACCATGCCCTGAGTCCCCTCTCATCCTCACAATCCATGTGGATTCTAAATCTTCAGTTTTGTTACATATGCCACATAGCCTAACACTCTCTACTATTCTACCAATAGCCAAAAACTTAAACACGTGCGTAGAATCAGTGCTCATAACGTGTTTGGCAAGTGCATTGACCTTGTTATGTCTATTTGTATTGTATATGTATTCTCTAATACGTTCTTTAAGTGTTCTATTGGTTTTCCCAATATAGAACATCATGCACTTGTCACAACTGGCAAGATAAACCACATGCTTAGTATGGCATGTGGCATGTACTTTAAACGTGTAAACTTTCTTCTGGTCAGGATGGTAAAATTCAGCACTGGTGTCAATATATGAACAAAAATTACAGTGCCCACATGTTCTAATACCATAGTCACTGTCATGAATGAGAGTTTCCTTAGGATAACATAGTCTTCTTTTTAAGGACTTACTATTCCTAAATTGAATTTTAGGTTCATCATCAATAAGCTTTGCTACCCCAGGATCAGTAACTAAAACCGCCCAATGCTTCTTAATAATATCTATATATTGAGAAACATCGCTAGTATAGTTCAAAGGGATTCTTAGTTTCATATCACTACCATAACTACCTTTCTTTCTGTCTGCCTTCACCCTCCCATCCAAAAAATAAGGTTTGGCCTGAGCGTGCCTCATTCCTACTACCTCATTAACATTTGTAGAAATAAAGCGTTGATTATACCCTCTGGCTCTCTAGTTATCCACAGGTACATCTACCTGTGTCTGAAAATCCTCCTCCCTAACATTCAACCTGGATGCTCTATAAATGTGATTACGTATCACATTTCTAAAAATCTATGGAGGATGTAGACTATCTCTATGCAGCAGATGATCCACATAGCATTTTTTCCTATGGAGCTTAGTAAAAAGTTCTCCATCATCATTCCTTGCAACCAATGGCAAGGAATGCAAGGGCATGGTCTTAATGAGTCTGTACCCCTTAGACCCCGACTAAAAAGTAGACCTCTTAGGAGGTAATATGGCCCCTGTTAGCAAAATATGGTTTTATTATAATTTTGTTTTATATTTTTATGTGACATTATATCTGTGTGTGTTGGTAAATTGTATGTAATATATTTTAGTACTGATTGGAGTGTCTCAGGTGACTGTGATTTTAATGCTATATAAGGATTTGTGTTTCACACCTGAAGAAGCTATTGTAGTAAAAGCGCTTGTGTTCTGTGCACTCATAGTAAAGATTTTGAACTTGATACTGCGGCCATGTCTGTGTCTGCCTTTTTTTGGATTTATGGACTTTTGTTCTCTACTGACGCAGAGTTTGAGCCTTTCTTAGTGGTATCTTTTTTGCTCTATATTTTGATTAAAAATAATAAGATGAAAATCTACAAAAGGCAGAAATGTAAAACATCCATCAACTGACACAGAACACATCTGACACACTGTAAAAAGAAAAAGCAAAGAAGCACTAATCAAACCTAAGAAAAAACAAAGACATGACAAAAAATCATGACAAAAAACTGCCACCTGATTATAAAATAATGTTTGAGATGAAGAGCTTTTATTTGTCCTCTGAGTTAGTGTGATGAGCGTGCTTTTCTCCTGCTGGGTGCTGCACCTCCTAATTTTTGCTATGATTTTTTTCCTTCTGTTATGCAGCCAATTGATTTTGTGATTCCACCAGGGTGGCTTGTGTTTGAGTTAATTCTGTATTTCTTCCTGGTGGATAAAGCTGCCTCTATGCAGCTATTAACATGCTTGTACAGGGTTTCTGTGAACAGTTCAACATACGCAGCAGCATTCTCAGGGTTTATGGGGCCTTGAAATTTTGCCAGGTTATCACTTAATAGCAGGAGGTTAGCCTTAGAGTAGTTTCTAAATATTCCAGGTTTAGCTGGGGGTTCATGTTTTATTATTACTTCAAAGGAGACCATTTTGTGGTCTGACCTTACCAGGGAAGACATTACAGTAGGGGGTATGCAGCACTCTCCTATATTACTGAGGACCAGATCTAGTATGGTTGCACCCCTGGTTGGTGTATTATTAACTATCTGGTCCAGGGAGTTTGGGTTTACAAAATCCAGGAATCTCTGTGCCTGTACATTTGGTGTCATATAGGATTCCCATTCAATAGTGGGGTAATTAAAGTAACCTATGAATATAGTAATGGGTTGGATGGTTAGAGTTTCTAATAAGTTTAAATACATGGTATGGGTTTCCTGGGTCATAGTGGGGGACCTATAGCTTATAAGGAATTGGTATTGGATTTTGCCTATTGTGATTTGAACATGGGCAGCTCAAGTGCATTGCCTGTTTGACCAGCCTTGAAGTATATTTATTTTTGATGTAAATTGAGATACCTCGATCATTAGTCCCTGCATGTGAAGTAGTCAGTCTAAATGTGTGGAAGGCATTATAACCTAGCACTGTTGGTGTGCTCTCTGCAACTTTAAACAATGTCTCAGTGACTGCACAGATGTCAGCATTCCCTAGGGTGAAGAGAGATTCTAGGGAGTGGAGTTTTTTGCTCAGATTCCTAGCATTGAGCAGCAATACCTTTAGATTTTCTTGTTTTTTTTATCTGTTATGTCAGAAGTGCTTTCAGTTTGGCATTGCCTAAACATGCACTATGGGGGAAGACAATGTTTTAGCTAATATTCAAAAGCTTAGAGGGGAGAGGTGCAGACCATTCCTGGCAAAGAAGCATGTTCTGTTGACCATCTCCTTCCATGCTGACAAATATTGTACCCCTTAAAATGACACCAGAAAAGTACAGTTTTGTACCTACCATAAATGTAGATGTTCGAAGATCCACATTGCTGCAGTCCTTACTTATGGGTAGTCCGCTGTCCTCGGTCGGCCCGAATACCAAAGTATTAGGCTGACGTTGGTCATGGCGCTCAGAACTGACATCAGAGCGTCAGGGTATAAAAGCGCATGACCGACGTCATATCCTCAGTCTTTTCTTGCCCCAGATGTCAGAAGGCCCTAAAAGAAAGGCCACAGCCCAAAACAGGATACCTCCCAAAACATGCCCAACAACAACCATCACCCAAACCATATTACCATGCCAAACTACAGAGGGGAAGGAGGGAGGGTAAATTGGACTGCAGCAATGTGGATCTTCGAACATCTACATTTATGGTAGGTACAAAACTGTACTATGTTCTTCATCTCACATTGCTGCAGTCCTTACTTATGGGTAGAATCCCAAAGCAGAGGTAAGGGGAGGATGGCAAAATCATAAAGCATTAGGGGCTGCTAAAATGCCCTGTAATATAGCAGAGGCAAATCCAGCCCTAGACTTAGAATAAAGAGGAAGGTGGTAATGCTTGGAAAAAGTATGTACTGAACTCCAAATGGCTGCTTCCAAAATATCTTTTGTAGCTACCCCTCTTAGAAAGGCAGTAGAAGTGGCAGTAGCTCTAGTGGAGTGAGGTCTGATTCTAGCCGGAACCTCCTTACCATGATGGGAATAACAGAAAGAAATACAAAACCCAATCCATTTAGAAATAGTTTGTTTTGAAACAGGTTTCCCTGAGAACCCAAAGCAAAGAAACAAACAACTGCTGAGACTGCCTGAACCCTTGGTTCTGCTCAGATAATAACGTAACTGTCTGTGAATGTCCAAAGTATGCAAAATCTTCTCCCTTTATTTTGGGAGTTTGCATAAAAGTAGGCAAATGAATAGTTTGGTTCAAGGCCACACTAGAAACCACTTTAGGCATAAAGGAAGGATTAGTACGCAAAGATACCCTATCCTTATGAAAAATCAGGAAAGGTTCCACTGCCATAAGGGCCTGTAATTCAGAAACCCTTCTTGCAGAGGTAATGGCCAACAAAAAAGCAGTCTTCCATGATAAATACTTTAAGTCGGCAGTAGCTGCAGGCTCAAAAGGTTGTAGAGTAAGCTTTTCCAACACAAAATTGAGATCCCAAGCAGGAGTAGGAGCTCTACGTGGGGATCTTATGTTCTTGGCCCCTCTAAGAAATTGCTTAAACAAAGGATGGGAAAACAAAGGAGGGTCACAATCATAGTGAGCAGAAATGGCTGCAGCATGAACCTTTATCGAGGAGAAAGACAAACCCTTGTCCAATAACTCAGTAAGATATTGAAGAGAAACACTTAAATCAGGCTTGGAAACATCAAATTTCTTCTCTCTTCTCCAAAGAAAAAATCTCCTCCATTTATCTGCGTAAACTTTCCTTGTACTAGGCCTTCTGGCCTCCAAAATAACATTCACAACTTGCTGTGGAAGCTGAGACCCTCCAGGGTCTAGAACAGAATATGCCAGGCTGTGAGATGCAGAGACTGAATCTTGACATTGAGGAAGTGATTGCCCTCCTGAGACAAAAGATGCGGAATCAAAGGCAGAGGCCATGGAGGCTCCCTTACTAAACTCCTCAGTAGTGGGTACCAGTGCTGTCGAGGCCAATCCGGCGCTATCAGAATCATGGATGGCTTGTCTATTCTGGCCTTCAGGAGTACCTTGGGAATGAGAGGCAGAGGAAAGGCATAGACGTGAAGATTGCTCCAACTGAATGATAGAGCATCCACCTTCCAAGCTGTGGGATGAAACATTTTTGTGCAAAACCTTGGCAACTGGTAATTTAGTGGAGAAGCGAACAGATCTATGTCTGGAGTCCCCCATAACACTGTCAACGTTCGAAACACATGAGGATCCAGTTTCCACTCGTGAGGATCCACAATTTGTCTGCTCAACACATCTGCTAAGGAGTTCTGTGCTCCTGGAAGAAACCTTGCCTGAAGATTGAGTTGTAAACTGAGAGCAGTCTCCCACAAGATCATCGCTTGCCTGCAAAGAGGGTACGAATGGGTTCCCCCTTGCTTGTTGATGTACCACATGACAGTAGTGTTGTCTGTTTGAATCAACACCTGTCCTGGGTGAAGTAAATCCCTGAAAGCCATCAATGCAAATTGAACTGCTAACATCTCCTTCAAGTTGATATGCAAATGTTGAAGTTTGACAGGCCACGTGTCTTGCACCCATTTTCCATTGAGGTGTGCTCCCCAAGCCTTGTCCGAGGCATCTGTCGTTAAAATCTGACTCGCCTCTGGTCGGGTCACAGAGAGTCCCTTGTTTAGGTGACATTCCTGAGCCCACCACAAAAATTCCTTCTGAATGCAAGGTATTATTGGAATGACAGTGTCTAGATCTTGGCAGTGTTGTGTCCATACATTCTTGAGATACCATTGAAGCTTCCTCATATGCAGTTTGGCATTGGGAAGCACCAGAATACAAGATGCCATGAACCCCAAGGCTTGAAGGACTGTCCTTGCAGTCAGCCTGGACTGTAGAGACATTTGATGGAAATAAAGAGAAAGGCTTCTTTGTTTGTCCGGGGTCAAAACGGCCATCTGGGAAGCTGTATTCAGTCTCACACCCAGAAAGCACATGTCCTGAGAGGGTACTAGACTGGACTTTGTTTCGTTCACAGAATACCCTAGGCATCTTAACACTACCATCACATACCGTAGATGATGAAGAAGTTCGTCCTTGTGTTGTGCAATAATCAGGCAATCGTCCAAATAAGGATAAATCTGTATTCCTCTTAACCTGAAAAAGGCTATCACTGGAGCCAGAACCTTTGTGAACACTCTGGGCGCAGTAGATAAGCCAAAGGGCAATGCAGAGAACTGATAATGTAAATTTCCAGCCCGAAAACGCAGGTACCTCCTGCAACTGGGCCTGATAGGAACATGAAGATAAGCCTCTTTGAGATCCAGAGTTACCATCCAGTGATCTTTTCCCAACAGAGGTAAAAGCTGCTGTAACGTCAGCATTTTGAACTTTGGAATGTCCAGATAAGTGTTGAGGATAGATAAATCCAAAACTGGTCTCCACGTGTTCCCTTTCTTTGGTACTAGAAACAGGCGAGAGTAAAATCCTAGTCCCACTTCTGACAGAGGAACTGGCTGAATAGCTCCTATTTGAAGAAGTAAAGAAATCTGCTTGTGAGCCTCTATCCTTTGCCGAGGAGGAACGTCTGGCATGCCTTTGAAAGGAGGCAATGTATGGAAATAAAACTTGTAGCCTCGGTTTATAATGTCCAATACCCATTTGTCCTGGGTGACTAAAAGCCAGTTTTGCTTGAAGAGTGCTAACTTTCCTCCCAAAGGAGCTGCCAGGCAAGAAGAATCTGGCAGCTGAAAATGCAGGTCATTGGGCCTGTTTACGAAATGACTGGCCCCTGCCCTCACCTGCAGATTGTGCAGGCGAACTCCAAGTTCTAGGCCTGAATGTACTGTGAGCTCTGCCTCTGCCACGTCTAGATCTACCCCTAGATTGAGAATCAGAAGAAGGGTAGGTCCACCCCTTAGTAGGCCAATTTCTACTAAACTTTGGAGGTTGCACCTGCAAAAAATCCTTAACCCTCTGCATAGACTTAGCCTTGTCTTCCATTTGCTTCAAAACCGACTCCACAGGGGGACCAAACAAAACTTCAGACTGTAAAGGGCAGCCAGAATTCTAGTTTTAACATGCTCGGACAAATTCTGATCCTTAAGCCAGGCGTGCCTGCGAAGAACTGAACCAGTGGCAGCCACCCTAGAAGAGGCCTGCACAGCATCAAAACCACACTGCAAAGAATGCTTACCCACCTGTTCAGAGACATGTACTAAATCCTGCAATTCTTTACACTCTATGCCCTCTGCCAAAGCATCCACTTTAGATTTTAGCTGAGAAAGGAGGAAATTCTGATACTTCAACATATGAAACTGGCAATTTAAAGCCCTCATTGCTAAAGTAGAAGAGGTATACACCTTCTTACCCCATCTATCCAAAGCTCTAGCTGCCTTATCCAGAGGAACCGGATTCTTTACAACAGAGGCTCTAACACCCTTAGGCCCCTGACTAATAGTTTCTGGGTCCCCTAGGACTCTTATACAGATATTTATGAGCCTCAGGCACCCTGTAATATCTGTCCGGTTTAACTGGCAGGAGGCAAAGAATCTGGATTAAGGGAAGCCTCCGAGAAAACATCTTGAACAACATCCAAAACAGGAGGTATAGCCAAGGGTCTATGCTGTGGTAAAACAAGAATTCCCTAAGCCTCTTCCTTGAATCAGAGAAATCCTGTCCTTCCCACTTAAAATGCTCCCTCATGGAATGCAGAGTTTCTGAAAATGAAAAATCCTCTGGGGGAGAAGCAGAAGGAGTGGAATCCTCTGCATCAGAATCCGAATAAGGAGGAAAATCTAGAATATCTTCAGCAGAAGACTCTGTGTCATCAGAGGCCTGATCCAAACTTTCCAACTCTGGCTCCACCCTGGGCCTCTTATCAGGAGGGGGCATAGAACCTCTAATTAAAGTAATCAAATCTTCTGCCATTTTAAGCATGTGCTTTTTAGGCACAGACCCCGAAGTACCTGGAGGGACACCAGAAGAAGGCAAAACAGACCTGCCCTTAGAAGAAGCCTTAGTAATAGAAGCAGAAGGCCTAACCACCTTAGGCATAGAAGGGAGAACAGTAACTTGAGAAGCCCCTTCAGCCTGACCTGACTCCTGGGAGGCCACATCCTGCAAAATCAAAGTTTACCCCTGAGACTCAACAGAAACTTCAGCCGGATCCCCCTGCACTACTGTAGCTTCTGTAGGACCGGCATCCGAAACGGATGAATCAACCTGTCTAGTTTTCAAGGATTTGTCTTTGCGCTTCTTCGTGCAAGCGGGCGTCGGAGGATCCGACGGCATATTATAATTACACCGCTTACCAAAGACTAACCTAGCACAATCTAACCTTCTTTTTATAGTGCGCTTATTAAACCTAGCACAAAACCGACACCCGACTACGTCGTGGTCCGGTCCCAAACAAGGAATGCAAAGAGAGTGATAATCCCTATGCGGTATCTGTTTCCCACAAGAAATACAATTATTCACTTTTTCTGACATCCGGAATTAACTGAGGCAAGAAAAACAAAATATTCCCCAACGGGTACTTAGCCCAACTTGGTTTCGGTCTGAATCTCAGAATTCGAAAATTTCAGAACGCCGAACGGCACTCGCAACGCTGCTTCTGCATCAGACCATGCGGCAAAAAAGACTGAGGATATGACGTCGGTCATGCGCTTTTATACCCTGACGCTCTGATGTCAGTTCTGAGCGCCATGACCGACGTCAGCCTAATACTTTGGTATTCGGGCCGACCGAGGACAGCGGACTACCCATAAGTAAGGACTGCAGCAATGTGAGATGAAGAACATCTAAGCCAATTATTAAAATCAATCATATTTTGTTTGCATTGTGGCATCATCCTTGGAGAAGGTAAAATGCTGCTCAGTGCTAGGCTTATATCAACCTGAGGCAGATATTCCTAGAGCTCCATGATGTCTCTTTTCATATAGTCTAGGGAGATATGTCTCAGGTCATTTACTCCCACATGGACTATGACTGAGTCATATTGGTACTTGTGGTCCAATGACCTGAGTGTGTGCATAATGTGGTGGATCCTAGCCCCTGATAGGCAACTGACTGTGATTTTCTCCTTACTCAGCCTGGTGAAATGGACATCAGTGTGTCTCACAAAGGTGTATCTAATGACTAGAATGTTGGATTGTGTGGTGGCTTGTCTTATTGGCTTAAAGGTAGACACTCCATGAGATGTAGCTCTATGTGTTGATGTGGGTGCTGTTTTGAAAGAGTGCATTTTGGGCAGCTGAGGGTATTTGTTATGTGTACTTCATCTAGGAGGTCTTTGTGGTTTAGGAAGGTTACATTTAATTGCCTCAGCATATGTGGGTTGATATGTCTGGTTTGAATTTTGTGTGATGTGTGCAGCATTTGTACTACTGGCAATTTTATTGACATCAGGAGTACTTTTATGTGAGAGCTTTGCCTCCAGTGACATTAAGTATATACATCTCTCACATACCATAGCAGCTTGTTTGAGAATTAACTGGTTGTCAGTAAACAGGACATTGCCTCAGGATGCCCATATCCACCAAGCTAGTGGATTTATGCCTGGCATACATGATATCCTTGAATCCTTGCATCCTGCTCTGATAGACCTTTAGCATTTCTGCAAAATGCACAGCACCTAATAGATCAAAGGATTTAAACTGTGCTTGTGACTTAAATAGGACATTATATGGATTATAACTGTGCTTGTGACTTAAATTGGACATGATGGAGGGACAGGTATTTATCTCAAAAAATCCCCATTCTCTAGAATAGGCTTCCCATCCATGTGAATCAGAGGCCTTCCCTAACTATAGTCAAGAAAAACCCAGACCAGTGGATGGGAAATCAGAAATTCATCCCTAGTCTGACAACTATGTCTGTGTTGCACAGAGGCAGATGTTAAATTATGTCGTAACTTCCATGCAGTCCTTAAAATAACCTGTAAGGCACAATAAGTCATGGGATACATTTGGGTTGCATGGCTAGGCTTATAAAGGTCCCAGTGGCCATTAGTCTCCTCACGACTATGTATATGACCATGACTACATGGTTAACCATGTCTGGGTATAGACCCATCCAACACAGTAGGAGCAGCATTTGTCATAGCTATGTCAGCTAACATCTAATGATGTACCAACTGTTTGCCTTTGTGGATGCTGTCCCTCCTCAGCAGACATTCCATAACGGTTAACATCTGATGATTGACCTTGTGGATGCTGCCACTCATCTGCAAACATTCCATTCCATAATGGCTAACATCTGATGATGTACCTACTGTTTGGCCTTGTGGATGCTGCCCGTCCTCAGTAGACGTTCCGTAACAGCTAACATCTGATGATGTGCTGACTGTTTGGTCTTGTGAATATTGACACTCCTCAGCAGACATTCCATAACAGCTAACATCTGATGATGCATTGACTGTTTGGCCTTGGGGATGCTGCCCCTCCTCAGCAGACATTCCATAATGGCTAACATCTGATGATGTACTGACTGTTTGGCTTTGTGGATACTGCCGTGCCCCAGCAGACATTTCATAATGGCTAACATCTAATGATGTACCAACTGTTTTGCCTTGTGGATGTGGCTCCTATCCAGCAGACATTCCATAACAGACACTGCGCAATCCAGTGTGTCATTCATCTGGTCAAAGAACTCAGACACATGGCTCATGCAATCTTGTACATCAGAATGCATGAGACTCAGTACTCTGATTTTCTGAGTACCTGGTGGAACTTTCCTGTGTTTTCATGATGGCCTTGCACATGCACTGGTGGGGCAGATACTGACACACCAACACCAGGGGAGGGTAGTAAGTATATATTCTCTGAACACTTCTGTGTGGTACTTCACACTCACAAAGGCTAGGGAAATTCTGGCATTCCTCCAACTGGGGTAACCACACTACCCTAATCAACTGTGTCCCCATCAATCTGAACACTCTCAGGTGAATTTGTGTATGCATAGGGATTCACTTTATAATCTCGAAATACTGAAATCTCGAATTTCAGTATCCAAGCCTATAAAGCGGAACAGTCACGATATCGAAACCCCAAAAGTGCGAAATTCAAAATCGCAACTTTTAAATAAACCCTCCACCACACAAACAAGCATACAAACACCTTCCTCCACACACTACAAAAAACCAACAAAACACACACAAACACAAAAACACAAAACACACACCTACACTACATATAAGCAGGGGTCAAGCCCCCATGCACCCCCCACACTGCCGCTACTTATATATACTAACTGCAAAGTCACACTAAAAAGACAAAGACACTAAATCCACCACTACATACTCCATATTCCCCTTGCACAAACACACATCACATACGTACAACCACCACTCTCAACACTTACACACTCGCACTCTTACCTACCTACCCTAACCTACACCTAAAATGTCCCAACACACTCACGTACACTCAAATCCCTATCCAAAACCCTTCAAAAAACACCACTTATCCAAATCTCCAGACATATTTATTATTTATTATTTTTATTATTTTATTATTACCTGTCCACACAATTGCAGGTAAACCATATCCCACAGCACACCGCACCTTACCAACACAGTAAATCCCACGTAGCATGCCACCACAACCACGGAGTCGACATTCCGAATTCGATCAAGTGCAGTTTTGCTCACCTGCACTTTCGTCACTTTCGTCTCAAGATACTGAAATTCAAGATTCGAGATAGTAAAGTGCTTCCATGCATGGGTATAATGACCATGCCCACTCTGTGGGGAAGGGGTGTGGGAGACGCACACTCCATGCCAGACATACCCTCTGTAACTCCAGACTGTACCTGTTCATCACCACCATCCTTATCAGAGGCTACCAGTCCTCTAATATCAGGCCAGTAGGTCCACTGTGCTGGTACTAGCCTCACCTGTGAATACATCAAGAAAACAGAAAAATAGGAGAAATACAAAGATGATTACAATATGCTACTAACACCTGAGTAGAGCAACAACACACGCAAATGCAAATAACCTTTACAGTACTCTATATATATATATATATATATATATATATATATATATACATACATATAAACTAAAGAGAAAAATGGATGGCTATACCATGTGCAGGTGGTCATTGTACCTCAATGTCAGATGGATCTAGACACCTAAAGTTCAGTTGATAAAGGTATTATAAACATAAAACATAAGCTAATTTTATAGAAACGTTAAACCTTGGATAATTTTTATTTATAGGAATGGCATACCTGGTAGATCCAGAGTTGAAATCCTCTTGTTTCCCTCCACCTCTTCACCAACATCCATAACAGCACTGAGAACTTCTTCTGAGGTGCCTGGATCCCTTCCAGTTTACAGAAACTCCTCCATCTCAGTGAGTGGTGGTTCGGTAGAAGGACTGTTCCAAGAAGATATTTGCTCCCATCCCACAGCCTTGGCTCTGTCAGCAGCCTTTTTAATCATATCGCTGCCTGACAATCTTGTAGGCATGGCTCTGGTCACCTTCAGCATTCACATCATTGACCACCTGCTGTAGGACACACTCATGAAAGGACTTGTCAGCTAAATGAGGATCAAGGAGCAGTCACCATAGAGCTAGATGGCTTGCACTATGACCTCATTCTCTGCATCTGTGTATTCCAAGAACTCAGCCAATGCAGGAATAGAGAAAGGATATTATTCTAATATAGAGACTGCAAGTATGAGTATATAAAATAGGCAAGCGGGTTAGAATTTGCTGGAGAAAATTGGGAAAGGAATCAAGGTAATGGGAGAAAATAACTAGGGATGGAAAGGTAATAGAGTAGAATGAGGCTAAGCAGAAGTTTGGACTGCAGATTAGAGATTGTCTTCCCATCCAGGGATTGATGTTTGCCTTCCCTACCTGGGACTGATAACAGTGTATAGACAAAGAGAAAGGAAGAGGATAGTGCTAAGTGAAAGACCTACTCTGGTATTGTTTTTAGCTAACTGTAAAACAGAAGCTACTGTTACAAATGGACAATTAGTGGGTCATATAAAATATTGCATGCTAATTATAAGAATCAATCAGAGAAACTTAGGAATGATTGGGAAAAAAATGAAAAGGCAATTTACAAAGAAACAGTGTGAGGGCATTTGTATGTCTCCCATGTATCCCATTAAGTCTAGAAGGTTTAGGATTTTTGCATGTGTTTGCATAGATATTTTTATACTCTAAGCAGAGTTCAGAGATTTTTTTTCCTTTGCGAGATGGTAAATGCTGGGGTGTAGTGAGGAAGGATGAGGTAACTAGGAACATGTTTTTGGGAATACAATGGGTTTGCAGATTTCAAAAATTCCCTACAGAGTCCCTACAGAGTACTTTCTCAGAAATGTTGGGGAAGAAAATGATTGTAACTAACTAAATGATCTTTTGAGCTGGGATATAGATTCTGAATTGTGCAGGCATAATAAGGCCTATGTTTAATGCTATTGGTTTCCAAAAAAACAATTATTAGAAAATGGAAACCGAACTCTAAACCACCGTTAATTGAAATGCTGAATATTAAAGGAGATAAAAGAAATGGAGGTGTGATCTTTAGAAAAGAGATGAAGCAAATTACAGAGAAGTAAATGGAATTTATGGGAATAGTACATGCAGAATAATGTTCAGAAGGAGTGAGGTTTAAGGGAAGGCAGGAACTGAGCATAGTATGTAGTATCCAAGTAAATTAAAACTGTTAAATATAAAACATATCTATACTGCATCAAAGCAATGGAAAATTATACTATGCTTTGTTTTATTATCTACTATTGTCTGTACACTTATGTCATTGTGTAATGTGATGATTTGATAAAGATGCAAAAAAATTGTCAGTAAGTTTATGCCTCTCAACTTTCCAGATTTTTGCAGAATGTCCAGATTTTTGCCTCGTATTTTTGATCTGTTCTTCATAAAATTTGTGATTTTCTGGATTTTTGCGGCAAATCAGTTTGGAATGAATTCACTAAACAATGACAGGCATTGAGTTGCAGTCTTCATCAGAAAACGCATAATAACACAAAACCTTTTATTCTAAAAACTTTCTAAGTTTATAAGAGCAATGTTTAAGATTTGTCCCTATTTTGGGGGCTTTGTCCACTCATTATTTTTGCCTTTATCCAGATTTTTTGTTTTAAGAGGTTGTGTTTGCTGTCATAGTCCTTCCTGAAAGAAGTTAACAGCCTCACTATTTATACTGAACCTTAGGTAAAATTATTATATATAGAACGGCAGCTCAAAGTGACTAATATAAGGTTAACATCTATGAGTTTACTATATCTAATTCAGGTTGATCCATTGCCATTTCAAACTGCAGCAAAGATATGGAGAGTATTTAGTTTAGGGGCACAATAGTTGCATTTTTGTTATTTGTAGTCATGCTGTCTTCTTAAATTCAAGTGCTTTTCATTTGCAGAATTCACTGGAAAATTTCACTAATGAGAGGAGTAAATGAAAAACAGAACTTCTGAGTATGAGGTCATGGTTCTCTACTAAGGAGTGGATTGCTTTTTGCAGGTGAGATGGAAGCAGTAAACAGTTACCTGAAGTGGAGGAATATAATTATTTTGGGATCTTGTTCATGAGGAAATGTAGAATGGATCAGGAATTGAACTACTGGATAAATAGAGTGGCAGCAGTACTGCATGTTACAAAGCACTCAAACTCTTAGCATAAGAAATTTGGACAAAGACCCAAAAATAGGAACACATTTTAAATGTTATTCTTACAAATTTAGAAAGCTGATAGAATAACAGGATTTTGTTAGCATGCAGTTTTGAAGGATATAAAGTCTGAAACTCAAATGTATGTTATTATTTAGTGACCTAAATCCTTGGCAATTTGCCAGAAAACCACACATTTTATGAGGAGCAGACCAAAAATATGAGGCAAAAATCTGGGCATTTTGTGAAATCTTGACAGTTTTGTGCAATAATGTGATGCTGAAATGAGGCCTGAGTCATACAGTAAAGCTCACTATTGACTGGAAAATCTCTGTCCCCAGCCACTCAATTGCATGGGAACATTTAGATATTATATAGAATGAGATGGAGAGATAAAGATTGATACTGGCGATAGAGAGGTCTATCTAATTCTAATCAGCTTTAAATCACTGTGACCTTCACTAGGACAAGAGACTGAGAAAATAGATAAATAATGAAGCTGCAGAAATCACTAGACAAGGTACAGTGTTATAGCAAAGGAGCCCAGCGTGATGATGTGAGGTAGTGCCAGCTGTGCCAGGGAGAGTAGGGCAGTGCATGTGTAATGCATGCCAGCGTAGCTAGCTGGAGTTTTATAAAGAATGTTATGTCATTTGACTATCACACTGATTTGTACAGATGCTTGTGTTAAAAATGTTTTTGTAAAGTTGCTTCTGTTAAAAATGTATCAACAGTGGGTCCTGCTGGACAGAAAAGAAATATATATGTATGTCAGACTGTATTACTGTAAATGATGAAATGTACATATTTTAACAGAGGATACTGGAAGGGAAAATGTTAAACTCAGCCCAGCTAACATTACAAAAAGTAGCCTGAAATTAAATGACTTGGTTTAGGCCATAAAGATTTTATTTCACAGGTCTGAATGCAGTCAGAGATGCAATATCTTTGCCACCCTGAGGTGCCAGAGAATAACTTGTTAGACTCTGCAGGAAAGGTGCAAGTGTTGGAATTGTTTTACAATTTTCAGATACTGTAATAAACTTTAGCTAAAGTTCTATGTGTGTACTGTGATACATCCGTGCCAGATCCTGGCTCAGTTTCTAGTGAGGGGGTTAGAGTGGGAATCACAGAATCAGGTGACCAGATGTGATGTCATTCTGTAGCCAGCACTGAAATTGTATTTGAATACTAGTGAGAGATGTGAAGTATGTACTTTGTTTTTGGACCTCACGCAAGACATTTATCCACTTTCATCTAGCCTTGCTTTAGTAACTACGGAAGAGTAATTCTTCAGTCAGTTAGTAAAATATAGTGAGATTAGCTAAATGTTTTTCCGTATCTGAATGAGTCTTTCCATCTGTGGTTTTTTATATATTTCCTGTGATTGAAACTCTGGTGTTTATTGTAAATAGATATTCAGTATTTTCATGTTTTCTTTTTATTATTTATTATTAAATATATCTAAACTTTTCACTGTGGCTGGTCTTTTAGAAAATATTTAACCTTTGATAGTACTTGCATTTATTTAGTGCCACTGTGGCTCCACTTTCCTGAAAGTCTTGTAGCTTGGTTAACACTACCATTTGTATAAGTATTAATTTTACTAAGTGTAATTGGGTACCCTTGCAAGAGCCTTAACTTAACTGGCTTTGAGTGTTCTGGTGGCAGTGAACCTACCTTATAATCTGGGTGAAGGTGGTGAAGAGGGTAAGCTGTGCTAGCCTTTTCTAGGTGTGTGTGTGTGTGTGTGTGTGTGTGTGTGTGTGTGTGTGTGTGTGTGTGTGTGTGTGTGTGTGTGTGTGAAAATCAAATCTCAAAGAGAGTGTGACATCTACTTTGAACAGAGACACTGACAGCATTGATTTCACAGAGATAGTGGTGGAGGACTTGGCTTGGAATACCTGGCTAAGGACTTAACTCTATAGTGGTCAGTGGGGAGTTTTATTTGGAGCTTGTAGAAAAAGCCCAGCCCCAGGACTGGAGTGTGCATTCTGTGTGTCCTCTTATGGGAGACTGTACTTGGTGCAGAGAACTGCATCTGAAAATACTGTGTCTATTTTTCTCACCAAGAACATTCCTCATTGGTGTCAGGAGGGATGTCACATATTGATGAGCAGCGGTGTGATTATCAATTGAACTTCTGTAGCCTGTAGGCAGTTGTCACTAAAGGTGTGTGTACTCTCAGCAGCTGCAAGGTAAACATACAGAGTTTCACTTCTTAAAATAGTTTTGTTTACTTTTTTTTCTTTTTTAAGTTTAGTTTAGTAAGGGAAAGTAGGCAGAGATGTCAGCAGAGGATTAAGGCATGCTGACAGTGAACCAGTTGGCAAGGTATGCAAATCAAATGGACTGGTGTATGCCAGCATGACTTAAGAGGAAATTATTTCAGCCTTAGTCACAGCTGCAGCACAGGCCAGTAACCAGGAAGACAAACAGTCTGGTGATGGGAATGTGCAGTCCTCAGAAACAGGATAGTTCACCTCTTCCTCACAGGACATAAAAACCCATCTGGAGTTAAAGAAAACTGAACTGGAGGCAAAGTGTATGGAATTAGAATTGGCAGATAAACTGCAGTATTTTTAAGCCAAAGAAAATGAGAAGCAATATCAACATGAGAGGGAAGTGCTGACACTTTAAAAGAAACATGGAAATAATGGGGAAGGGAATAACTTAACCCCACAAGCAACAAATGTCAGTAAATTTCTTCCACAGTGTAAAGAAGGTGATCATTTTGATAGTTTTATTCACATATTTGAAAGAGTAAGTACACAATATGATGTTGACAAAGGCCTCCAGGTATGGTTCCTGACCCCCTTACTTCATGGCAAAGCTGTAACTACTGTTTCTAAATTGCCTGATGTTAATTATTTAAATTATGAAAAAGTCAAACAATGTTTATTGGAATGCTTTAAGTTAACACATGAAGCTTACAGCAAAAAAAATTCATGAGTACGGATGTAGAGCAGATGAAAGTGTATGTGATTATATTGCTGAGCTAAGCACTTATTTTCATAGGTGGCTGAGTGGGTATCAGGTCACCACTTTTGAAAAGCTGGCAGATGTTTTGGTGAGGGAAGAAGCTCTTAGCACTTTGCCTGAGGACATGAGAATCTAGTTGGCAGACTGGTAGTTTTACTCTGCAGATGAGCTGGAGAGAAAAGGGGATCTCTACTTAGCAAGCAGGGCATCACTGCACAAGAAGGGAATACCCAGTGCTGCACATGAATATAAGGGATCCCATGGTAGACAGCCTAATCCAGAGAGTCCACCAGTAAAATAAGCAGGCCACTAGTTCAGGTACATGGCCAGGATAAGATATGCATATGGAGTGTTTCTCCCCAGGCCTCCGCTAAAAATAGGTTCTGTCCTAGTCGAACTTTCCCAGTCAACAAATGTTAAATAATAATTAAATAAGAATTTAGATGTTTAAATGTAACCATAGGGGTCATACAGCATACAAATATCCACTGAAGCAAGGTGGGAAACAAAAGGTAAGGGAGCGAGCAAGTGGGAATAACAGCATGCCAGTGGTAAGTTGTCTGGAGACAATAGGGGTACCAAACTATCATCGGAGTTTGTATCCTATCTTGGTGGGTGGAAAACAGGCCACTGCCAAGAGAGACACAGCCTCTGACATAACCATTGTGAAGCATGCAGTGGTTAAACAGGAGCAGTACTTGCTTGGGAAGTTCACTCCAGTCAGAGCTTTAGGAGGGATTCCCATTCCAAATACCTATGGCCAGAGTTCACCTTGACTGGGAGGGTGGAAAAGGAAGCAAGCAAGTAGGTGTGTTTGAGGATATCCCTGCAGATGTCTTGATAGGGAATGATTTTAATAATGCAGTACCTTGTGTGCATGCTGTTACACACAGTCAGGCTTGGAGACAAGCATATGGGTCTAATAGACTGGGGAAGACCCAGACGGAACCCACACCTAAATCCGGGGATGGTGATGTGGCTATTTCAAGGGAGGAGCTACTGTGTATCAGTGAACCTAAAGGTGAGCCACAGCTGCTGATAGATACTGATATTCCCTTGGACAGGGTTACTTCTAGGGCAGAGGTGACTGGGCTGACAGTGAGGCACCACTGTTAGAAGATACCAGACTTCCTGTGGAATGGGAGATGGGAAGGGTCACAAAGGTAAAGTTCTTGGAGCCTACATTACGAGGCTTGAAGGCTTGAGGGAGGTAGCTAAGGAGACACCTGATTCTCAAGGAAAAGTGAAGTCTGTATACTGGGACAAAGTTGTTAATGCCCAGAGCCTACTGTCTGTTACTTCTAGCCATAACCCATGGCATTCCCTTTGCAGGTCATATGGGCATAAAGTGTACCACAAGATGTATTATGCAGATTTTTTATTGGCCTAGTGTTGTTCATCTTATGTTATGATTCAAGGTGAACAGGTGAGGTATTTCATTTATATGCTTTATTATTTAGAAACACATCAGGATGGATAACAGCTACATAAAATATAAGCAAACTCATTAACTGACTGACCATTACATATATGCATGCTTACATCTCAACAGCTCTCTACAAAATGGTAGTCTGACTCGCACTTGCTCAGTTTTTATACACATATGCAACCCCATGGAAAGATTTTTAAAGGTATACATAAATATTGATCTAAACCTAGGATTGCAAGGGATGTAAAAGGGCACTGCAGGACCTGTGAGCAATGGCAAAAAGTAGGCAAGGCAGGAGGCAAGGTCAAATGATGGCTTTGCCTGTGATTGAGGAGCCATTTCAGAGGCTATGGATATTGTGGGGCCTCTAAGTACCCAAAGTTCCACAGGGAAGAAATATATTCTAGTGGTAGTATATTATGCCAGTGGCTCTGTCCTCCATCTTGGCAGAGAAGGTGGCAAATGCTTATTTAGATATTTTCAGCAGGGTAGGTTCCCAAGAGGAATACTGACTGACAGAGGTGACAGTTTCATGTCAGACCTGCTGTCTTCTCTGTGGGAGTGCTGTTGGGTGAAGCTCCTAAAGACTACAACCTACCACTCCCAGACTAATGGCCTTGTGGAGAGGTTAAATTCTATACTGAAGACCATGCTAAGGGCATTTACAGAGAGAGTGGGATAAATATTTGCTCCATCTGCTGTTTGCATACAGTGAGGTACCCCAGGAATCCAAACGTTTTTCACCCTTTGAGTTGCTGTATGAGCATAGGGTGAGGGGCCCTTGGATTTGATTTGTGATGCGTGGGAGGGTATGTGTGAATCCAACAAGGAGGCTGGTGTTGTCTATGTCCTAAACCTCAGGACAAGGCTTAGGTAGCTCATGGGTGTGGCTCAAGAGAACCTGCCAGGAGCCCAACAGCAGAAAAAGGTCTGGTATGACAGGAATGCTCGAGCCTGAAAGTATGCTGTTGAACAGCAAGTTGTGGTGCTCATTTCTGTCAGAGACAATAAGCTGCAGGCAGCTTGGAAAGGAACCTTCAAAGTGGTAAGGAAGAGCAGTGATGTTACCAACATGGTAAAACTGCTAGGCAAGAGGCAGGGGCAAAAACTCTACCCTATTAACATGATGAAGCCTTACCATAATAGGGAGGCCCTTGTGCTGAGTATTTGCAGTGGGTGACAGAAGGAACCTGAGGGAGATCTGGTGACTGATCTCCTCAGTGAGGCTCGGACTAACACCTCAGTGCAAGGGGTAGCAATTTCCCAGTGGCTATTCAGGTTTGAGAAATACAAGCAGTGGTACAGGAGCTTGGGGACATGTTCACTAGGAAACCTGGGTGCACCCACCTGATGCAGCACTATGTGGATGCAGGACACCAAAGACCTATCAAGTATGTGCCTTACAGGGTGCCTAAGTGAGTCAGATAGACTCTGAGGGATGGGATAGAGGAAATGTTGGACCTGGGAGTAACCCAGGAATCCAGCCATCCCTGGGCTTCCCCGTGATGCTGCTACCAAAAAAGGATGGCAGCACCAGATTCTGTGTGGATAGAAAACTAAACAGTCACACAAAGTCAGATGCTTACCCCATGCCTATGACAGATGAAGCCTTGCAGCAGCTGAGTGGGGCTAAGTATTTCACCACTACTGATCTGACCAAGGGCTACTTCAGCATGTCAGGGAAGTCCTAGACAGACTGCAAAGAGCAGGGTTGACCATTAAGCCCAGTAAGTGTCAGGTGGGTATGGCAGAGGTCTCCTACCTGAAACACGGAGTGGAGAGTAATAAGATCAGGCCAGAATCTGCCAAAGTGGAAGCTATTCAAGCATGGTCTGCCCCTGTTACCAAAAAGCATGTGAGGGCATTCTTGGAGAGAGTGGAGTACTATAGAAAGTTTGTTCCCAGTTATAATACAATAGTTGCTCCCCTCACATACCTGGTTCATAGGTTCATAGGTTCAGCATGTCCTATTTATTTCAGTGCTGAGGTTGAACAGGCGGTATGCCACTGAGTAGAGCTGAGTTTTCTTTACCGGGGGCAGCATGGCATCTGTTTGAGCCCCTTTGATCCTGTTGGTGAGGTACTTTTGGGGTCTTTCCAGTTGCTGCAGGTGTCTGGTACATTGTACTCAATTATGGGCCTGATGATGGATGAGTAAAGAAGCCGATGACCTCCCCTGATAGATGTGAATCCCCTTCATGATTAGGTGGGCTATATAAAATGTTTCAGCCACAGTCCTTCCGTGGTGAAAACAAAACAGGTTAGATAGGGTTGTGTGGATCCCAGCCTGTGAGCAGGCATTCCAAAAGCTTAAAGGGGCTTTGGGAGGACCCCTGTGCTAGCCAGTCCAGATTACAGCATAGAATTTGTTGTACAGGTAGATGCTTCAAACCATGGTGTGGGGGCTGTACTCGGTCAAGTTTCCTCAGAGGGAGGAGAACATCCTGCTGTATATCTCAGCTGTAGACTGCAACCCAGGGAGGAATGTTATGCCGCTGTAGAAAAAGAATGCCTATCCATAGTATGGACACTGCAAAAACTTCATCCCTATCTGTACAGAAGGAAATTCACTGTAGTTACAGACCACAATCCCTTAATAAGGCTACATCAAGCCAGCCAGCAAAATGCCAAGTTATTATGGTTGAGCCTAAAATTGCAGGCATACTGTATAACATGACAGTGCAGCACTGTAGTGGGGTCAGCAATGCCAATTCATATGGCCTTTCAAGACAGGATATGGGTTAATGTGCCCCCAGCCAGGTTCATTTCTCTCAAGCAACATTTCTCCAGGGTCACTTGAAAAACTAGCTTGAGTCTTCAAAGGGGGACAGGTGTGATGATGTGAGGTAGTGCCATCTGTGCCAGGGAGAGTAGGGCAGTGCATGTGTATCATATGCCAGCATAGCTAGCTGGCGTTCTGCAAAGAATTATATGTCATTTGAATATCAAACCGATTTGTACAGATACTTGTGTTAAAAATGTATTTGTAAAGTTGCTTGTGTTAAAAATGTATCAACAGTAGGACAGAAAAGGAACATACATGTATGTCAGACTGTATTGTTATAACTGATGAAATGTATATATTTTAACAAAGGATACTGGAAGGGAAGAGGTTAAGCTCAGCCCACCTAACCTTAAGAAAAATAGCCTGAAATTAAATGACTTTGTTTGGGCCATAAAGATTTTATCTCACAGGTCTAAATGCAGTCAGAGACGCAATGTCTGTGCCACCCTGGGGTTCCAGAAAATAGCTTGTTAGTTTCTGCAGGAAGGGTGGAAGTGTTGGAATTATTTTACAATTTCCAGATGCTGTAATAAACCTTAGCTGAAGTTCTGTGTGTATATTATGACATACCTGTGCCAGATCCTGGCTCAATTTCTAGCGAAGGGGGTAGTGCTGAAACCACAGAGTCAAATGACCAGACGTGATGCCATTCTGCAGCCAACATTGAAACTGCATTTGAATACTAGTGAGATATGTAAGGTGTGCACTTTGTTACTGGACCTGACACAAGACTCTTATCAACTTTCATCTTGCCTTGCATTAGTAATTCTTCCATCAGAAAAATGTAGTGAGATTAGCTAAATGTTGTTTTTCTGTATCTGTCTGAGTTTCCTCATCTGTGTTGTTTTTTTTTTTGTTTTTTTTTATTTCCAGTGATTGAAACTCTGGTGTTATATCTATTATTAAATATATGCAAACCTTTCATTGTGGCTGATCTTTTAGAAAATATTTCACCTTTGAGAGTACTTGCCTTTATTTAGTGGTGCTGTGGCTCCACATTCCTGAAAGTCTTGCTGCATGTTTGTCACTTCTATTTGTATAAATATTAATTTTACTAAGTGTAACTCGGTACCCTTGTAAGAGCCTCAAAATGGCTGGTTACACATGTTCTGGTGGCATTGAATCTGCCTTGTAGTCTGGGTGGAGGTGGAGGGGCTGATAAGCTGTGCCCGCCTTTTGTGTGTGTGTGTGTGTGTGTGTGTGTGTGTGTGTGTGTGTGTGTGTGTGTGTGTGTGTGTGTGTGTGTGTGTGTGTGTGTGTGTGAATCAAATCAAGGGAGTGTTTGTGACAGCTACTTTGAGCAGGAACACTAAGAACACTGATTGTACAGAGAGGGTGATGAAGGATTTGGACTGAAACACTCATCTAAAGACTTAACTCTGTAGTGGTTATTGGGGAATCTTATTTGGGGTCTGGAGAGAAAGCCCAGGCCCAGGACTGGAGTGTGCATTCTCTGTGTGCTCTTAAGGGAAATTGTACTTTGTTCAGAGAGTTGCATCTCAAAATACTGTGTGTTTGTATTTTTTTCTCAGGGAACATTCCCCACTGGTGTCCATGATGAGGACTGAGGCTGCTTGATCACTGACCCAGTCGTGGGACGTCACACCCAGACTGAACAATGTGTCTGAAATGAAGTTGCATATAGAAGTGGCAGTTTGTTGCCACATGTTGTGACATCTTAATATTTCTTCAGCCATTAGACTCATTGTTATATTTTGGAACAGCATAGAAATGGGTACATATGGGCAAAGAAATGCACATGGTGACAGAGGAAATGGTAACACTGTACATGGTGTTAGCATACCTCAAGCCCTTGTCATTCTATTAGGTACATGGTGTTTTACTGCATGGAAAAGGTGCTGTTCTAGCACATGATTTTCCATATGAGGCTGAGAATCTCACCTCATTCATTTAACTTTGTTAACTGGGTAACCGGATTAGTCCGAAGACTAATTCTGCCACAATTCTGGTCAGGAGGCAATAACAACTTTTCAAAATAACATTTTCAGATGATCTTAAAAGTTACATTTCAAATTAATATTTATATTCAGATTGCATTATAACTAACATTTACAGTTCAATAACAACTACATTTCAGCTTTTACATGAATGCTATTTATATAAATCATTGCATCATGTGGAAGGACATTAGCACTGTTTATTTACCTATTTGTCATGAGTGCATAGCTGACTGTGTATCATTATAGTTGCACATTTCTGACTATAGTGCGATCTGGTTTTAGCAGGATTGCTTATACACTTCATGGTTGTGGATGAAAAAGCAAGACAGGTTGTTAACTTGATTTGGGGGAAAAGAAATGTAATCACTATTTTGTGTTTGATAAGAGATGTATTATTTATTTACTTACTGGCATTTGACTACTGGGAAGGACCGACTGGGTAGTAGCCCATTTTCAGTGGAGGCCCAGGGAGAAAAGCTCCAAATTATTACATAACATTTTAAGAGCAATACATTTACAACCTTCAAAAATAAAACAAAAACATCTGCAGTTAAATAATTATAACAAATTAGAAATACTATAACAATGTTGGTTAAGAACTGATACAAGGTATATGACAGTCATTTAATATTTAGAGAAATTTTAGACAGTCTTAAAGGTAAACTAGTCTAATACAAATAGGAATTGCAGTATGAAGTGAGAGAAAAAGAGGCGAATGTCATTACAGCAGTAATGGATCACCAGCATGGAAAGGAGATGTTATCATGGTACCTGCACAGTTACAACATACTGAGTAATTTTTTCCAGCATCCGCTGCTAATAACATTGAGTTTAAGTGGATCAGTCAACACCGCTATGATTATGTGTGGGTTTATCTTTGCAAATGTGATGTGGGAAATCATAAGAACTCAACGTTAAGGATCCACTGAGTATGCTTTATTTCATGACACTGAATCAGTTACCAGTAACCAGCAAACCAATTCAAAAGGAAACCAGGAATTACCAACTTTGATTGTAAGTATGTGATGTTGTAAAACAGTGGCCTAAAGGATGTAACTTACTGTAGCTGTCATTTGCAGCTTGGATAAGCCAGTTATGCATATGTCAAGTGACACTGTTTTATGGCTCCAAAATGGCAATTTATAAATTAAGTAAAAAAATACATGACACTGAGTACCGAACAGTGAACTGATAAATGCATTAAGGAATCAGAAAAAGTTACATTGGATGTTATATGATTTAAAAATGTGGCACCCCAAACATTTTTGAACCCCTAAAAATGGACTTCATTCATTATCATTACACCATAGTCATACATGGATTCATAAGTTTGACTGTCAAGCTTATGATCTACAGGCCTTATAAAAACTTAGTGAACCACTATCGAGTAAAAAGTAAGAAGTCTTTATTATAAAATGCCACAAAAGGTGCTTCATCAGACCATATAAAAACAAGCCAATTGCACACACATACACACACACACACACACACACACACACACACACACACACACACACACACACACACACACACACACACACACACACCATACAGACAAAAACGCACACAGATAAACTCACACACACATCCTCTGAGACACACACACACACACACACACACACACACACACACACACACACACACACACACACATAAACACACACACATAAACACACAAATGCACACACACAATCACACACACACACACACACACACACACACACACACACACACACACACACACACACACACACACACACACACACACACACACACACACACACACACACATATATATATATATATATATATATATATATATATATATATATATATATATATATATATATATATATATATCAGCAATGAAGCCATCAGTAGCAAAACAAATCATGTGAACTAAGAACCAGTTTTAAGGCAACAGTATCATTAACACCTGACTGAACCTGTATCAGCTTGCAATTCCAAAATCCATTTTAGTTCAGAACACTCTGCCCTATTAGTATAGTCCACCTTAAATCTAGATATAGCAATTGTAGAACTAAGAATTTGAACATATGTTTAACATCAAAACACTTAACCATGTTTTGCCAATGCACTAGGGAGCTCCCCTTCTTAATATCATATAAATGTTCCAAAACACATTCCTTAAGGGAACGATTTGTTTTACCAACATAAAAGCAAGAGCAGATGGTACATACTGCTAAACAGTCTAAATTAGTGCTTTTACAATCAGCATGAAATCCAAATGTATAACATTTAGCGGTATCAGACTGAATAAAGATAGATGTACACATGCAGTACAATCGTTACAAGGAAAGGTGCCTCTGGTGTGAAGTTATAGGATGTTGCCTGTGACATCTGTAACATAATTATCGTTTAAGGCATCTGTCATTTTTAAAAGAAAACTTTGCTTAACTGCCCAATATTCTCTTAAAATCCTCATTCTCCATAAGAATAGACCAGTTTATTGTAACAATGTCACAGATCTCATTAACACTGCTTGAATAAGTTAATACAACAGTAGAAACTCCATTGATATCTCCGGGCTCCAGAGCTATACCAATCCGCTGTAAATAAAACTTCTTATTTAATAAAAATACATTATTTTCAAGAATAACGTCAAGTAAAAGGCAAATATCTTACTATTTCAGAAATCAGCACTTTGTGATAAAAATCTCTTAATGCCTTCAACCCCCAAATCATTGGTTATGTTAGTGAACAAAGAGTTTACATTCAGTGCAACAAACATAATGGGGGAGTCATAGCATCAGAAACCTTACCTGCTCAAAACTGTATGGTGTCGATATTATCCTGTGCAGGTCGTAACATCTTTTCAACATACATTGACAAAGGCACAGTAAACCACACACCTCCAGATGCAACTGGTTTCATTGGTAGTTCACGTAAGTGTTTGTGGATTTTAGGAATGCCATACAATATGGGAACAACAGGTGATTAACATAAAAATGTTCAGACAACTCACTAGTTAACAAACCACTTGTATTTGGGTTTTATATATATATATATATATATATATATATATATATATATATATGTATATATATATATATATATATATATATATATATATATATATATATATATATGTGTGTGTGTGTGTATATGTGTGTGTGTGTGTGTGTGTGTGTGTGTGTGTGTGTGTGTGTGTGTGTGTGTGTGTGTGTGTGTCAAACAGGAGAGGCCGCAAAACTGAGCCCTGTGGCAACTTTTTTGGTTTCAGAAGTGACACCTGCTACTCTAATGCAAGGGTTTTGTCAGACAACCAGTTAGCTGTCCACTGCACAGGGTAAGAACTTGCATTCAGATTTACATGTCTGTCAATAATGCTTGCATAGCGAATAGTGTCAAAGGCCTTGTCCGGGTCTAGGAATGCTGTATTCACTGCATAACTACTGTCCACTGCTTCGGCTACTTTTTCAAAGCAATTAATGATATTAAAGAAGCAAGACCTTCCTTTGATAAAATTGATGAGGGTCCATGGTTAAGAGATTTTCAATGTCCAAAATGATGAAGTCTGTGATAATGCGGTCCATAGCTTTACATATGAGGCTAGTGAGACTTAATGGGTCAATAGTTACCAAGGTTCATAGATGGGCCACCTTTGTGTACTGGCATTAGAACAGCTGTTTTCAGGGTTTGGGAATGTAGGCTTAGATTAAAGGGGTTCAGAAAGGCCATATGTGGCACTGATAATCTGGCACTCTGGTATGTTGTCAGGGCCCATGGATGATGTATTCTTACATTTTGAAAGGACTGAGAGAACTTGTTCTACTGTAATTAAATAGACTGGCTGGGGATTGTGGAAAGTGTGGGATAGCTATAACTGTCAGTGCAGTAAAATTTGCACTAAATTTGTTAGCTAGGATAATAGATTTTTCCTTTGGCCAGACAGCATAGAAATATTGTGAACAAGTTCTGAACACTGTTGGGTGTTTTTGCATTGTTTTGATACATAATATAGTAGATGGAATTTCCAGCAGTGTTGTAGGAATTACTGAGAGATAGCAGAAGTTTATTGCTGAAACAAAGGTCCCTGATAGGTGAGTAGTTGAGAAAAGTATTTTCTGATGTTGGCCATTTGTGAGAAGGACATAAGACGTTCATGTTTCTGCCTTCTTCTCCTTGCCTGCCACTTCCATGCCAGTTAGTATTCTTTCCCAAGTTACCCGAGCGCCGCTTGTGGCCATATTCATTATCTTCCATTTGTCTTGTAGAGGTGGCAGGCGTTAGGTTGTGTAATCCGTTAATGAGCATTGGCCTCTAGTGTAAGATTTGATTCCATTAGCCTACATTTGTCTACTGTGTGACACTTAGCAAGTCAATCAACCAAACAGTGATTCCAGGCTGAGTATGAAAGAGGTCCATTGGATCAGCCTATCCCAGTTAAAAAGCATAAATACTGCCCCCTCACACACACACACACACACACACACACACACACACACACACACACACACACACACACACACACACACACACACACACACACAAATATACATATATATATATATATATATATATATCATCATCTTCTTTCGGCTGTTCCCATTAGGGGTCGCCACAGCAGATCACCTGTTTCCATTTCTTCCAGTCCTCTGCATCTTGCGCTGTCACACCAACCACCTGCATGTCCTCTCTCACCACATCCATAAACCTTATCTTAGGCCTTCCTCTTTTCCTGTTATCTGGTAGCTTCATCCTTAGCATCATTTTCCCAATATACTCAGCATCCCTCCTCAGCACATGTCCAAACCAATGTAATCGTGCCTCTCTGGCTTTGTCTCCAAACCTTCCAACCTGGACTGACCCTCTAATATACTTATTCCTAATCCTGTCCACCCTTGTCACACCCAGTGCAAATCTTAACATCTTTAATTCTGCCACATCCAGCTCAAACTCCTGCCTTTTTGTCAATGCCACTGTCTCCAACCCATATAACATAGCTAGTCTCACTACCCTCTTGTAGACCTTCCCTTTCACTCTTACAGGTACTCATCTGTCACAAATCACTCCTGACACTCTTCTCCACCCACTCCATCCTGCCTGTACTCTCTTCTTCACCTCTCTTCCACACTCACCGTTACTCTGAACTATTGACCCCAAGTATTTAAACTCATCCACCTTCGCCACCTCTAATTCTTGCATCCTCACAATTCCTCTATCCTCCCTCTCATTCACACACATATATTCTGTCTTATTCCTGCTGACCTTCATTCCTCTTCTCTCTACAGCATATCTCCATCTTTCCAGGGTCTCCTCCACCTGTTCCCTACTCTCACTACAGATCACAATGTCATCTGCAAACATCATAGTCCATGGGGACTCCTGTCTGATCTCGTCTGTCAACCTGTCCATCACCATTGCAAATAAGAAAGGGCTCAGAGCTGATCCTTGATGTAACCCCACCTCCACCTTAAATGCATCCATCACTCCCACCGCAGACATCACAACTGTCACACTACCCTCGTACATATCCTGTACCACTCTTACATACTTCTCTGACACTCCTGACTTCCTCATACAATACCATAACTCCTCTCTAGGCACCCTGTCATATACTTTCTCTAAGTCTACAAAAACACAATGCAACTCCTTCTGACATTCTCTGTACTTTTCCATCAACACTCTCAGAGCAAACATCGCACCTGTAGTGCTCTTTCCAGGCATGAAACCATACTGCTGATCACTAATCATCACGTCCCTTAACCTTGCTTCCACTACTCTTTCCCATAACTTCATGCTGTGACTGATCAATTTAATCCCTCTGTAGTTACTACAGCTCTGCCCATCACCCTTATTCTTAAAATTGGTACTAAAACACTTTTTCTCCATTCCTCAGGCATCCTCTCACTTTCCAAGATTTCATTAAACAATCTGGTTAAAAACTCCACTGCCATTTCACCTAAACAACTCTAAGCTTCCACAGGTATGTCATCTGGGCCAACAGCCTTTCCATTCTTCATTCTCTTCATAGCTATCCTTACTTCCTCCTTGTTAATCCATTGTACTTCATGATTCACTATCCCTACATCATCCAACCTTCTCTCCCTCTCATTCTCTTCATTCATTAACCCCTCAAAGTACTCTTTCCATCTCCTCAACACACTCTCCTCGCTTGTGAGTATGTTTCCCTCATTATCCTTTATCACCTTTACCTGCTGCACATCCTTCCTAGCTCGGTCCCCATGTCTAGCCAATCGGTACAGGTCCTTTTCACCTTCCTTAGTGTCCAGCCTTTCATACAAGTCTTCATATGCCTTATCCTTAGTCTTCGCCACCTCTCTCTTTGCCATGCACCTCAACTCCTTATACTCCTGTCTACTTTCTTCATCTCTCTGACAATCCCACTTCTTCTTTGCCATCCTCTTTCTCTGTATACTCTCCTGTACTTCCTCATTCCACCACCATGTCTCCTTGTCGTCCTTCCTCTGTCCAGATGTGATACCAAGCACCTTTCTAGCCGTCTCCCTTACTAGCTCTGCTGTAGTTACCTAGCTATTTGGTAACTCTTCACTGCCACCCAGTGCCTGTCTTAACTCATCCCTGAACTCCACCTCACAATTACCCTTTTTCAATTTCCACCATTTGATCCTTGGTGCTGCCCTCACACTCCTCTTCCTCTTAATCACCAGCGTCATCCTACAAACCACCATCCTATGCTGCCTAACTACACTTTCTCCGGTCACCACTTTACACTCTCCAATCTCCTTCAAACTGGCCCTCCTACATAAGATATAATCCACCTGTGTGTATCTTCCTCCACTCTTGTATGTCACCCTATGCTCCTCCCTCTTGTTAAAATATGTATTGACTACAGCCATGTCCATCCTTTTCGCAAAATCCACTACCATCTGACCTTCTACATTCCTTTGTTTAACACCATACCTACCCATCACTTCCTCATCCCCTCTGTTCCCTTCACCAACATGCCCATTGAAATCTGCTCCAATCACCACTCTCTCACCCTTGAGTACAGACATCACCACTTCATCCAATTCACTCCAAAATTTTTTTTTCTCATCCCTTGCACACCCAACTTGTGGAGCATATGCACTAACAACATTCATCATTACACCATCAATTTCCAGCTTCATAAACATTACTCTATCCGACACTCTTTTCACCTCCAAAACACTATTAGCATACTGTTCCTTCAGAATAACTCCTATGCCATTTCTCCTTCCATCCACACCATGATAAAACAATTTGAACCCACCTCTGATACACCTAGCCTTACTCCCCTTCCATCTGGTCTCTTGCACACACAATATACCAACCTTCCTTCTGTCCATCATATCAGCTAGCTCTCACCCTATACCAGTCATACTGCCAACATTCAAAGTTCCGACCCTCACTACCAGAGTCCTAGCCTTTCTCCTCTCTTCCTGTCTTCGGCCATGTCTTCCACCTCTTCTTCTCCTTTGGCCAACAGCAGCCTAATTTCCGCCAGCACCCTGTTGGCTAACAGTATTGGTGGCAGTCATTGTTAACACGGGCCTCGACCGATCCGGTATTAAATTATTTATTGGTGTCTGCATGAAATGATTGGCGAAGTTTTACGCCGGATGCCCTTCCTGGTGCAACCCTCCTCATTTATCCGGGCTTGGGACTGCATTCCCAGTGGCTGGGTTTTATATATATATATATATATATATATATATGTATGTATGTATATATATATATATATATATATATATATATATATCTATCTATATATATATATATATATATATATATATATATATATATATATATATATATATATATATATATATATATATATATTGATAAATGGATATGCAGAGTAGTAGAATGGAAGATAGGAGATGAGCAGTTCGGATTCAGATTAGGATGCAGCACAACTGCCCCGATGTTTGCACTGAGACAGATACTTGGGAAGAAGCTAGAGATGAGGAGAGAGTCCAAATGGACATTCCTAGACTTGGAGAAAGCATATGACAAGGTCCCAAGAAAGCTGATCTGGGCAGTACTATGGTGGTTTGAAATCCAAGAAACATTGGTAGAATTAGTGCAGGCTATCTACAATGACCTAGTGACTCAAGTACGAACAGTCTTCGGTCTCACAGAGGGGTTCCCGGTGGGAGTGTGTGTACACCAGGGTTCAGCTCTAAGCCCACTGCTGTTCATACTGGTGATGGACTATATTAGCAAACAGGTTGAAGGGGACAGATCAACAAAGATTCTGTATGCAGATGATGTGGCAGTACAGGCAGACTCTGAGCTAGAACTTCAGCAAAGGATAAGAAAATGGAATGCAAATCTGAAGGCACATGGGAGGAAACTAAGCACAGATAAGACTGTGGTAATAGCAGCAAATTGGAGAAATCAGAAGAAGCTGAGAATAGAGACAGAAGGGAAGATAGTGAGACAGGTAAACAGCTTCAAGTATATGGGAGAGGTAGTTGAGGAGAAGGGTAGTCAGAATGAAGAGGTCAAAGCTAGAATCAGAGGGGCTGCAGCCAACTGGCATAGAGTATCAGGTGTAGTCTATGACAGAAGAATGCCAAAGAAGCTGAAAAGTAAGGTGTACAAGACAGTGGTGCGACCAGTACTACTGTATAGTACAGAAACCTGAGCAGTAAAGGCAGAAGAGTTGAAGAAGCTAGAGGTGATGGGAATGAAGTGCCTGAGAAAGGTGATAGGATGCAAACTGTAGGACAGACAAAGAAATGAGGACATAAGAGCAGAAGCCAAAGTAGCTCCAATTGCAGAAAAGATCAAAGAGATTAGATCACTGTGGTTTGGGCACATGTGTAGAAAAGTAGAAGACAATCTGGTGAGGAAGATTTGGGACAGACAGGAAGAAGGTAAGAGGAAGTGAGGACATCCAGCAAAGAGGTGGATGGATTGTGTGAAGAAGATCTGTGACAGTCAGGCATGAGTGTTGAAGAAGGCAGGAGTGTGGCACTGAATCAAGAGAGATGGCAACAGTTAACACGATACCCTCCCCACGTAGAAAACTGGGAAAAAGGGGGTTGATGATGATATATATATATATATATATATATATATATATATATATATATATATATATATATAAATATGTTCGACAAACAGAAGGAGACCCATATATATGTACATTCTCCAGTCTCCCTTGTACAGAGATTTCACATAAACTCCACCACAAAAACCTTCAAATCACTTTTGATTCATAGGTTCATAGGCCAGTACTAGGCTAATGTTTGTAAGGCAAACACACACCATTACACACACACAGCCATGTACACACACACACACACACAGACACACACACACACATACACAAATGTTTGTTATGGAGGTTTGGGTCCTTGCAACCCAGCAAGCTTGGTTATGAAGACAGCTACTGCTATTTGCCACACCTTTCGGTGCCTACTGGTGGATATTTCCAGCATGCTTATTTGATGATTTAGCTCATAAGATTAAGGCTGTAAGGTGCTAACAAGCACTATCCTGCAGTCCTGAGCCAAATTCCGTCTGCTGAAGTAGAAAACTGTTGCCACTTAACTAGGCAATACTGCAAAAAATATGCTGAGAATAAAAATAGAACGGTACAATAACAAGAAACTACTAAAAACAGAAAAAAGTACCAAAACTAACACAGCTGAAGGTAAAACAACGAACTTTAATGCACACAAAAGAGAGTAAGCGCTTTCACGGTGTGCTGTCACTGCTTCATCAGACTGTCTGATGTTAGTTTTAGTACTTTTTGTTTTTTAGTAACTAGGCAATACTCCTGGGTCACCACTGAAAACAGACCCTTATACCTGATGCAGTTACCCAGTTAGTAAATGAATACATACAGAACTAGCAGATACTCATGAATGACCATTCCCTGGCTGTATATTACATTGCATTAAGAACACATCACTGTTTCAGCCTTTGTACTCCACTGTTAACAGACTTCTATTTCTCCAGTTAGGGCACTGTACTTGTTTTGCAAACATCACTTTTCCTGGATCCAGAACCTTTTTATTACTTTTTTTCCTATTTGCCCAGCTTGATATTTTAATTAGAAAATGGTCATATGCTTGGCATCTTTACCGGGCTGCTTTTTCCACTTCTTCTTTCTTTAGAAATAATTCACATACACACCTTGCTGCTATGTATCTGTAATGTCTAATACAAAAAAAAAAAAAAAAAAAAGGGTGAGACCATGAAAACGTAGGAGAATGTTCCTTATCTGCAGTACCAGGAGAACCGCACTCTTGGCAAACAGTATTGTTTTCAACTTGGTTTCTTGCATTCTGGGTAGCTATAACCACTGGGTTGCAACATATTGCTGCAATAATAGTTATAAATATGTAGCAGTGCAAAGGTTATGGTGATCTAGATGAAAAATAATGGAAAAAATGCACACGACTGCGTAGCATTATCAGTATAACTAAAGAAGTGCATTAATCACAAACTGTGACAACAATCTATTTTGAAGTTTTTTAGATAGTAAAACCATTTAGCAGATAGCAGTAGACTGAATCAGCTCTTACAATGTTGCAAATAAAGAGGAAACGTTATGGTCAGCAGAGTTCCTTTTCCTGTTACTTTGCACATTTATCATAGTAATAACCTCACATATATCTGTGCATCATTATAAAGATAATAACTAAAATCAAGATGTAAGTAAATCGGTTTATCACTATTGTAATCCCACCTCTGACCTCTGCAAACAGTACATTTTCTTTAAGGTGCCACAATGATTTTTGGAAGATGTTGAGAAGCAAACTTACAAATCTGAAGGCAGGTGCAAGCAAATACTTACTGTTGGTTGTGGCTTTCCCTAGAAATATTTTTCATTGAATTTCTCTATCTTCACAACCCTCTCTTTGCCCCATATCTTGCAGACATCTTGTGAAATCCCCCCACAAATCTTCAAATTGACCGATGAAGAAACCCTCTCTCTTTTCACCTCTATCTCAAAGAATACCGTGCAAATCTTTACTTGGCAGAATTGAACTTACGTCTAATAAAACTACAGTAGACCAGGGGCAGTTGGGCCTAATGGAGTTATACTCCATAATTCTTTCACATGTGCCAGTTCCATCTTACATGTGAGAAGTGGGATCTGTTGTAACAGAGTACATTTCTGAGTAAGGTTGATGTGACTGGCTTATGTCCTTTAAACAATGGTCACGTTACAGTGGTTTGTGCTTTCAGGTGTGCTCAAACATCAGGAGCATAAATATTTATCACACAGTCTGAAGTACTCCTGCACTGTGTGCACTATATATGAACTATATAAAAATTATAAAAGACAATTGGCCAATATTGAATCAAGTATTAAATTCACAGTAGACATACAAGATATGTTTAACTGCTATTCGGTTATTTTGTTGTATTTGTGTACTGTTGTATCCAGGTTAACCCCAGTAAAATTGTAACTTTCTGTAAGGGGGATACCTGAGGTGATGTAAATACAGACATTGGGAAATATGATTTGGACATAGAGAGCAATTTCCCTAGCTTTCCATAAGCATCATGGGGCTCCTTACTAGGATCCTAAACTACTATCAGCTCAACATCTTATCTGAAGAATGGCACCTCAGGACTGATATATCTTTATAGGCAGGTTGTAAGATCCCATCTACAGAACTGAGTACCCTGAGACCTTATTTTTGCCAGGATATAGATATGACAGAAACAGTACACAGGAGGCCAGCAGAAATGGTACAATGTCATCTCCACAAGCCTTATATAGTCAACATGTAGTGTTTCTGCCTCAGAAGACTGCAACTCATCTTTGTCAGAGAGAATATCAGCTATGGGTTCTGTCCCCAAACCAGTATTTAGATTCATTTCCCAAGGATGAAACTGAAGTGCACGTTTACATGTATCCATCAGGTCCATACCCTCCCTCCCATCTTTCAAAACCACTCTGAAAGACCTCCTAGCTAAAATATAGCTCTGTTCTTACTCAAAACCAGGATAAACTCTTATTTCTAAATATGAATAGGTACCTTTTCATTCCTTATACCTCCTTACTCTCCCTTCTTCACTTACTTTCTTAATGCTATCTAATTCTCTTCCCGGTCTTTCTCTCTAAATATACCATAAGACAGTTTTTCCCTCATCTCATATTGCAATTTCTATTTGTATTAAACTAACTTAGCTTTAATTTCTCTGCAAACTGTCTAATATGTCTTTATTAAATGATTATCATATACCTCGTACTGATTCTTAACCAATGTTTTTATATTATGTCGAATTTGTTATAATTATTTAAACTGCAGATATTTTTCTTTTATTTTTGTTGATTGTATTATTATTTTTCCTAAAATGTTTTGTATTAATCTGGAGATTTTCTCCCAAGACCTCTGCTGAAAATGAACTTCTACACAGTCAGATTTCCCAGTAATCAAATACCAGTAAATAATAAATAATAAATAGTGATGTGATGCCCTTCATATGAGACATTAAACTAAGGTCCTGGCTGCTGAGTTAGCAGTAATTTACATGACTGCTAATTGTCTCAGGGCAATTGCTGAAAAGTATTGTTGCAGATATCCATCCATTTTCTGACAACTTTATCCTTCAGAGGATTGGGGAGTAGCAGAGAATATTCAAACAGCACAGAGCTTTGAAGCTCATTTTGGACAGGCTGCTGACCTACTGCAGAACACACACATGTACACTTATTATAGGTTCATAGGTTCATATGATGATATTAGACTATTGGCCCGGAGGCCTTTATAAGTCTAGGCAAGAATTTTGCCCATGTTCCCTCAAAGTCAACACCTGTTTCCCGTGTCCAGCAAAGACAGAGGTCGGATCCCAGGGGTGTATTTTCTGTTTCCCATCCAGTCATCCAGGTTCCTCTTAAAGAGGGCTAGAGAGGTACTCTGCTTGACATGGAGAGGAAGTCTATTCCACAGAAAGGGGAGTTTTTGGGACACAAATCTATCACACCAATAAGTTCTATTAATGTCAAAGACCAGGTTAAGGCCTTGCATGCGGGTTGCATGAGTGGAGTTTGTCTTATGGATATGAAGCAACTCCATCAAGTCTGGGTCTGAAATGGCCTTTAATGCCAGACACAGGTCATGTCTGAGCAGTCTGTATGAGACTGAGTAGCGGGAGAGGGCTTTAGCCTATCTGTATAGGATAGGTGTTTGAGACCCTGGGGGCATTGTACTCGATAATCGGTCTGATAAGGGAAGAGTACAGGGATGTTATGACCTCCTTGTTCCTGGATGAAATACCCTTATTTATGAGGTGGGCCATGTAGAAAGCCTTCTGTACAATTGAGGCAATGTGGTGGTCAAAAATCAGGTTGCTATCAACCTGGGTGCCCAAGTCCCTTACGACTGAATGCATGCTTAGTACATTGTTATTAATGTGATAATTAGTGGGGATGACATTTTCCTCAAAGGGATAATGATGCATTTCTTGGCATTCAGTTAAAGCCCATGTTTCAGGCACCAGTCATTAGGTTGGGTAAGGCCCTCTTGGAGGATATTCACATCACTAGGGGAATTCAAGACAGCACCCAATTTGCACCAATCTGCAAACTTTGTCATCCGCAGACCACTGGTTTTGGCTTGCATCTCAGAAAAGCATATTCCAAACAGTAGAGGCTCCAAGACTGATCCTTGGGGCACACCGCTCATCACGGGTCTCCTACTAGAGGTGTCTTCCCCTACTTTGACTGAGTGGGTTCTTTCAGTGAGCCAGTTAGCTACCCATCTGGTAACATATGGGCTGATGCCTAGCTGGGAGAGTTTATCTATTATTCCCAAGTGGGGAATAGTGTCAAAGGCTTTGGCTAGGTCAAGGTAGGCAGTGTGCACCATCTTCCGCTCATCCATGGCTTTGGTGACTGTTTCAAAGAAGTCGATCAGGTTTAACAGGCGTGATCTCCCTTTGACAAAACCAAACTGTGTGGGGTCAAGCATTTGGAGACTGCCAATGTCCTTGTTTATAAGGTCCATGATAATGCATTGCATGGGCTTGCAGATCAGGCTAGTTAGGCTGATAGGCCTATAATTGCCTGGGTCAGTGGATGCTCCACCTTTGTGTAGCAGGATAACAGTGGCTGTCCTCCATTCAGCTGGGATGAAGCCGATGCTCAGGCTTTGGTTGAATAGGGTGCCTAATGGAGCTGAGAGCTCATGCCTGAGTTCATGTAGGATACAGTCAGGGATGTTATCGGGTCCCATGGAGACTGTATTTTTTGCCTTTGAGAGGGCATTAAGGACCTGCTCCCTGGTGATGAGGGGAGGTGGGCAGGTGCTGGGGATTTCCTGGTTTACTGATGGGGGGCAGGGGGTGACATTTCCACTGAACCTGCCTGCAAGCAGGTTGGCTATATCTATGGTGTTTGTGTATGTGATGTTACTGACCACCAGTTCAGAGCAGATTTGGGTGTTGCCTTTGAGATTGAAGACATATGTGCAGAAGGCCTTGTGATTGTCCTTGGTGGATGTGGCCAATTTGGACTTGAAGTTAGCCTTAGAGGATTTCACCAGTGACCTTATTTGCTTGTTCAGACAAAGGAGAGATTGCTTCCAACTTGGCATCTGCTCTTTCTTGGCCCTGGACAACAATTTTTTCCTTTTATTATAGAGTTTGTTTGTTGCTGCTGTCCACCATACAGGTTTACTCTTCCTTGAGGAAGATGATTTGGTCCTGTCAGGTATTGCTGAGTCCATACAGCTATGTAGGTGCTCATATAGTTTTTTGGTGTAGGCTTGGACATTAGTGCTTGTTCCAACTGAAGGGACAGTGGCTGTGAAGCTGCTTATACCTGCTCTGAAGAGACTGTAGTCAGCTTTGGAATAATTTTTTCATTTGACCCTGACAAGAGGGAAGTCAGGGGAGATGGTGCCTTCAAAAGTGATCAATTTATGGTCAGATCTTTCCAAGGAGGATGACACTGTAGGAGTGCTACAGTGGCTTCTCATGTTGGTTAGGATCAGGTCCAGGATATTTTCACCTCTCGTAGGGGTGTCGACCAGTAAAGTTGAGGAATCTCTGGGCATTCATACTTGGGCTAGAATAGGTCTTCTACTCTATGGATGGGTAGTTAACATCATCCAGGATCAAGGTAGAGGATTGAATCTTGATGGATTCAAGTAAGTTCAGACAGGTGGAGAGGGCGTCCTGAGTCATGATTGGGGGTCTGTAGCTAGCTATTATTTGAAGAGGTATTTTGTCAACAGTTAACTGCACTTGGAGTGCCTCCTGTGTGTGTCATACCATTTGACCAGCCTTGAGGTTTGTATGTCTTTGATAAATATTGAAACTCCACCTCCTTTGGCTTTGTAGCCCTCCATTTGGAGTCTGAAAGTATGGTAGGATGAGTAACCTGGTAAGGCTGGGGTGGTCTCCACAGCTTTGAACCAGGTTTCAGTGACTGCAAAAATGTCAGCATCTTCCAGGGCAAGGAATGCTTGCAACCAGTGCAGTTTCATGCTAAGACTCCTAGCCTTTAGCAGCATGACCTTTAAATTTCATTTATAAGAATTTTTCATGTTGGTAATTTTGGGCTCATGACTTTACATAAAAAAGGTACTATAGGGGAGGCAAGAGCCTTTGTAGAAGCTTAAAGCCCAGGGGAGACAGATGAAGTCCATCTCTGCCAAAGCATTGTGGTCTGTCAATCATGTCTTCCCAGGCTATCAGCTACTGGATCCCCTTGGAATGACACCAGAAACTAAGCCAATTGTTAAAGTCAATCATTTTCTGTTTGTATTGAGACATCATTCTGTGTGATGGTAGGATGCTGCTTAAGGCTAGGGACATACCTGCTTGGGACACATATTCAGTGAGCTCAATCATGTGTCTCTTCATATAGTCCAGAGAGGTACTTCTCAAGTCATTCACACCAACAAGGACTATGAAAGAGTCATAACAGTACCTCTTGTTAAGACACTTGAGTGCGTGCATGATATGGCGGATTCTAGCACCTGACAAGCAACTTACAGTGACTTTCTCCTTGACTAGGCTGGTGAGGGGTGCATCTGTGTGTCTCATGATAGAGTCTCCTATGACTAGTATGTTGGGTTTGTGGCTGGGCCTTAGAGGCTTTGAGACACAGGTGTGTGTACTATGCGTGATGCTTGGTGCTGTGGGTTGTGATGTGCGTGTGTTTTTGCTTCAGAGTTCTCTTTTGTTTAGGTATTTTTTGCTGAGAACCCCCCGCATATGTAGGAGTGTGTTGTACAGATGTTGGTGGTGTTAGAAGTATGGTGTTCATAGTGTTTGTGCAGACAACCTTCTCAGTGCCAGATGTACTGGCTTGTGACTGAGACAGCAAGGATTAGTTCTTAATGTGATTGCATCTCTCACATATTGTGTTCCTAGGTGGTAGTAGTAGAGGATTGTCTGGGTACATAAGGCAGTTGCTACACTGTCTCAGGATGCCCATATTCATACCTATGGGTAATTTGGAAGATTACGCGGTTGGGTAGCGTTCAAAAGACATGCGTGCATAAATGGGCGTGCCTTAGTTGAAGGTTGGGCGTCAAGCTGGCACCTTGGCATTTTGTAAAAATCTACTGCCAATCATTAGCAGACTGGAGTTCCGCTGTGGCGACCCCTTACCAGGAAAAGGCCGAAAGACAAACAACAACAACAACCAATCAAACTATATTGTGACTTTGGAAGTCGAGAACAACCTCACACTGACAAAGGAAGGTTTTGCAAATTGCCCCACCAGAGAAATGAACTGGAGGATCTCTTGCTGCGAGCTAACAATGTTACTTGCTGCATCACTGTGTCACTCACACATTGTTTAAACATTTGATACTTAATAAAAAAAAAGTAAAGATTGTTACTGCACAGAACGTAGAGACTAATGACAAAACGCATATGTTTTCTTCAATCCGCTTTGAATTTCTCTCAATGTATCTATCTTATTATGCATCTACAAAAATTTCCATAAATGGCTGACTCCTATTATGCAACATTTATTCTCCTCTGCTCCTTTAAACCAAATTATGTCAATTACATTGTCATACTCTCCTGTTTATCGCTTTCAATGCACCCTTAATTTTCTTTTAAATATTGTAATAAAAATTTGGATTTCATTGTTTTATGTCAGGATGATATTGTTACTGTATTAAACAGTGATGACATAAGTAGATGGCAATAGGACGGGAAACAGCATAGCGTCTCATTGGTTAAAAGATCTGCATCACATTTTCAAGTTTGGGGATTCAAATCAGCCCCCTGAAGTTTGCATGTTGTCCCTTCATTTACATTGAGTTACTTTGTTTCCTTCTAACAACATGTCGGCTAATTGTTTATTCTAAATTGACCGTTATGTTTATCACGTATGAATACATAAGAGTGAGATAGTGTCGAGTTCTGTTACCCATTTAAAAAATAAATGCATTAAAATAAAAGAAATTGCACTAATGTGGCACTTTGCAATATTGTCTGCATTCTACAATATCTGGAAATTATATTAAGGTCCACATTATTTGCACAAATAATATCTGGTTGAATGACATGGTGAAAACAAATGAATAAAACTTCATTTCGGTGAAAACCATTTGGTTGGCAGTATAACAATATGAAATATTGTAGGAGATATATGTAGTGTAATTGAGATACATAAAGAATTTTTAAGTGCTACCCCCCGAATGATATGCCTGTTTACATACTAACTCTGAGATCATAATACAATTGAGTAAAGTGAGGATTTACTTAGTCATTAAGTTCAAATTTGGCTGTAATTTAAGGTAGTGCAAACTCAGAATTATTATATACAGACTCCAGGGTTTTGAGCCAGTCACTGAGAGGTGGGATAAATTATTATTTGACAGTACTATTGGTGAAATTATTTTCAGCCAAATGAAGCTTCTTCCTAAATAATGCGTCACCCATTTGTTTTTGACTATACATAATTCAACTAAACATCAGTCATACAAATGATATGTAGCTAATTTTCTCTTCTCAGAAGTCTCAGGAGTTAGAGAGGTGCTTAATTTGTTTGGTTCTGTGGCAATGGCTTTATTTCTCCCTATGGGTCTTTTTAGGCAGTTTTATATGAAGAGCAAAGTGATCTCATGACACATTGATTGATAATGTTTTCCAAGCTAGACATCACCTCTACGTTTTAAGAGGTAATACAAGTTCCTTTGCCATGCAGGCTTTTCTTTCTCATTTCATTCTTGTTGTAAAAGGAATGGATCTGTTCCGAAGACTAAAAATCCTATTAACTAGCACAAAAGGTGTAGTTTTCTCACAGAGAAATGCTGTATAAACAGATAACCATCCTATCGCAGAGAGCCCAGAGTCAAGGGCATAAATGTTATCTGAAGACATGGATATGTGAGAAAAGATAGTTGTGTGCATCTTTGATTTTTTTTATAAAACCAGTAAAAGAAAATTAAGCAGTGGTTATTATGAGGTGAAAGAAAGTCATCATGAGGAACTTTTAAAAACAAAGTATCACTATCAACAAAATAGATTACAGAGTGGTTGCCTGAGAAGTAACTTGGCTTTTTTTTTTACCTAGGTAGTGGACTGATCCACTGGGAATCATTTTACCAACAGCTCAGGAGTACTGTCTGGCTAAGCGACTTGTTCACAATCATACAGTAAGCAAATAGTGGCCTAGATAATCAGTCGCTGGACTAAAGGATAAAGCTCATTAACAACTCATACATTTGTCCTGGCAATGCAGTGTACAACAACAACAAATACAATCAGACAAATCAAAGGAATCAGTATGATAGCGTGCTAACATACTCATATACTGCGGAGAAAGCGAAGAATTCAAAATGTCATGGTACTATAAGGGTGGAAAGGACTCTGCAACTAGAAAGAGAGATTAAAAGATAGTGCTAGATTGGGGGGAGAAGTGACTAGGAGGCAAAATTGCATTCACATTGGCAGGGTTTCAGTTTAAAGTTATGATGAGTTTAAAAGAGAGTTGTAGCACTTGCTCCCCCCTCAGATTGTTTTCCAGCAAAATGATCAATGAGCCAGAACGTGTAGGGACAGAAAGATGAGGTCTTTTTACTCTGGCTGCTTGAGGTGAGTCACAGCATTTAATTTTATTTTTATGGAAGTAGCATTTACCAGAGGGCTGCTAAGTTTACCAGATGGCTACTGTTCTGACAAGAGGTTCCCTTAGCTAGAGGCCACTCACTCACTGATTTAGTACTGTTTTTTTTTTTCAAGTTGGGAAAGCCTCAGCAAAGGTTTGTGGCTGAGGGAATTACTTTCACCATGGACGTTTTGCTCTGTAAAAGTAGAATACGCTAAAGTCTTAAATTTGGTTTAACTAAAGCAGTATAAAGTCTGAGGGATGTGGGGGGAGGGGGCTTCCAGCAGTTTCTACACTGCAGTACAAACTACTCTAATGTCAAGATATGTCAGAAATTTCATTTGGTTTTTGGGTGCTGCCTTACATTCATTTCAACTAAACGCTTTGTCCTTTTACTGCTTTTAGAAAGTTGTCTTAAATTTAGCTGTGAAAATTCCTTTGGCTGTGAGATTTTCCTAATTCTTTTGCAAAACGAATTTTTGGGGCAACTATGTACTCAGTACCCTGGGAGAGAGACAAATTAAACTAATTAAGATTGTTTGGTGATTGAAGTGGTTAGATAAAAGCACTGTTCTTTTATGCTCTGCTACTCAGCTGCATTAAGTGGTGTTTTGTCAACATAAATATTGCACTACATTTCACTATTGTGTATTTGTGTTTTACAGCCTTTTAACTGGAATATAAAGCAGACTACAAAACATATATTTTGGTATACAAAGTAAAAATTGTTAACATGCATTGTTTGCCTTATTGCATCATAATTTTTATCTGATAACTGTGCTTTTTCCAATGTGCATTGTTGTTATTACAATAGGTCTACTAGAGGTATTTACTTGCTAATTGCTCAAGATAGACTTGTTCAGTGTTCAAAAAAGTAAGTTTCCTAACTTCCAGTAGCTCAATGCCCTTGTCTTACATAGCCTTCCCAAGTCCCAGTCATACATAGCCCAACCAGAACCTAAACCCTAAACCTAAAACTCCTACTCAGTTCTATGCATAGCAGGTCCCTAAAAACTAATAGCCCTTCCTAGCTTCCTAAATCTAAATCCCCTTTCCTCTCCCTAAACTTAAAAGGACTTAATTGCCCATAAACCTAAAAGCAGTGCCTTCTCCTAATCTTAAAATCGCCCTCCTGTTCCCTAACCCTAAACTACCTTCCTGCACCCTAATTCTAAAGCCCCCTCTCCCAGTTGCTAGCCAAAGCAGCCTGATCTCCCACCCCATGTCCACCCATTAACCTTGCCTGAACATGAATGCTGTGTTGGTGAGAGGTGCTGCATCTGTACTCCCTCCCTATGGCTTCCACACCTGGCTCAAACACAGTATTCAGATTCGGGCATGAGCGGTTAGACGTATGAGCTATCAGTCACTCAAGTCCCTGGTTACAAGGAAGTGGAATCTGAGCAGCTGGGTTGTAGTGGCTGTATTGCACCCATGATGATAATATTATTATAATTACTGACAAATGGTTTAAGTTAAGGAATCAGTCTTTGCGATTAAAGGGATTTAACTGTTGGCAATATTCCTCGGGTGGAGTGTTTCAGTCTATACATGGGATGACATATGTTCTGCATTCATCTTTAAAACTTTAGAAGCCGATAGTCTTAAACTGCATATTACCTATTTTTATGAATTTGCAACTAACCTGGGAGCAGAGAAGAGAAGCAATTTTTTTCAGAGTTCTTGAGCCCTGCTTAAAAAAAATAGCATAAAAGAGGTAACTTGGACTGCCAAATATTTGTTGGGGAACACTGACTACACAATTCTTACTGAATAAAGACTTGCTGGGGTATTCAGTGTCTGGGATTTTACAGAGAAGGGGAAAACCATACCTGATGTTGTCTGGTTAAGTGATGCAATTATATTGTCCTACCCTAATACTGTAATTCTGATAATTTCAGTCTTGCATGGGAGGTATATAAGGTAGTCACAACAATAATTCGACTGCATTCTTCAAGGAATAATGCTTATCATGTTAACTACAGTTCTGTTGTGCAAGACTTAAGAGATGTGTGAATAATTTAGCTGGATTAACCATAAGGGATAGTTTGGACTGCTATTATAAGAAAAGGAATGAGTTAATTGATACATATGTTATCGAGAGCCATACAGAGGTTGCAAAATATGTATTTTACTTTGTGGAACTGGTGTTCAGAAAAATATCTAAAAAGAAGAAATGCTAAAGGTTGATTTGTAGTAGGTATCCTACCAGGCATAACAAAGCTAAATAATCTTGGATCCAAAATTAACCTGAAACAATGTATTGGAAGTGCAAAGGCAATTTATGAATATAAGCTTGTCATCTTTACATCTGATAACAAAAAATGCATTTTAAGTACATGAAATCCTAATTAAAAGGTTCAACTACCAAATAAATATAAGTGCAAGCACTACTGAAATAACATATAACAGCAACATTGCAAAATGTTTTACTAGCAAATTTTTGCAGAGGCCAGTGATTTCGAGAAAGTGGCTGTATGTGTGAATACTATGCCAAACCATACCTGAACAGACTGCCTGTGGGGATCATCAGTAAGCCCTTTTTACTGTTGATGATAACTATTTCTGATTCTTAAACAGTCCTATGGCAATGAATTACATCAAAGAGATGCAGCACCACAATGGTCGTTTCTGTGGCTTGCCAAAAGTACTAATGAGGTATTTTGGGATAGCAGCCTATGCTAATTAGATATGTGGTCTCCCCTTGAAATGTCTGCAGTTAGATATTTAAACAGGGAAATGATTTAGAGAATCACTCAGCTCTGCAAGCTAGCATATCTGTCTGCGTTATTTAACTTGGCTAGATGTTCACATTTGCCCATTACTCTCAATGGGGAAATCAAGTTAGAGGTAAGTGCTGGGGAATTTAGCAGTCAGTGGTTGGCATACCTCTCAAATGTCCAGATTTTTCCAGAATGTCCATTTTGCTGCCTCATATTTTTATTCTGTTCCTCATAAAATGTATTGCTTTCCAACAAATCAGAGATGATCGAATTAACTAAATAATGACAGACATTTGAGTTTCAGACTACATATCCTTCAGAAAATATATGGTAATGCAAAACCTTTTATTCTAACAACTTTCTGCTTTTGAAAGAGCAATATTTAAAGTTTGTCCATATTTTTGGGCTTTGAACCCCCCATTATTTTGGCTTTGTCCAGATATTTTTTGTGCTAAGAGGTTGCGAGGTATGATGGTGCGGTATATATGCATGTGTGTTTGTGTGTGACTTCATACATGGGTGAATTCTGAAGGATGAGAAGACTCAGGTGTGTGTGTGTGTGTGTGTGTGTGTGTGTGTGTGTGTGTGTGTGTGTGTGTGTGTGTGTGTGTGTGTGTGTGTGTGTGTGTGTGTGTGTAGCTGTGCGTGAGCATTTGTGTCTGTGTGTGTGTGTGTGTGTGTGTGTGTGTGTAAATGTGTGACTGTGTTTACCTATGAAGGGAGACTGCCATACCTCTAAACTCTCCTAGATTAATAAGGAAATTCTGAAATGCTGTGGGGGTGGTAGGCACTTGAAACCAAGGAAATGAAATATTATACTGGCTCACTTAAAAGGTTAATAGAACACCAGGTTTTGCAACCTAAAAGATGTAAGACGTATGGGGGAATAAAAGGCACCAAGGGCATTCATTAACTATTACCATAATTCACTTTAAAAATACAGTGGGAAAAAGCTTCAGACCCTGTAAATGTTGAACAGAAAGCATCTTGATAACAATGTAGAATTTTAGTCCTTTGCACTAACACTAAACACCAGGGATAATGTTTAAATATTATCATAAATCTCTTTAAAACATTAAAAAACAACAGGGGAAAAAGCTTCAGACACTGTACGAGTGGCATAAAAAGCAGCTTGTTAATAAAACAAAGCTTCAGTCCTCTCTGCTAACTCTAAACACCAGGTGTGTTTAAATATTACTGTAACCCCAAAAAATTAAGGTTGTTGTATCTTTCGGCTTTTCCCGGTTAGGAGTTGCCACAGCAGAACTCCGGTCCACTAATGATTGGCAGTAGATTTTTACATCCCGAGTTGCCGGCCCTCATGCACAACCTCCAACGAAGGTACACCCCATTCACGCATGTCTCCACACAGAAGACGCTCTAGCTGAGAATCGAACAGGACAATGTCTTACTGTGAGGTGACGGTAAGAAATAAAATTCTTTGAACCTTGTATTCTTCATACAGAAAGCAGCTCTTTACTAAAGCAGAGTGTTATCCTGCCCACCAACTGAGAGCCATGCAAACTGTTAGGACTTTCAGTTTAATGAATTTTCTAAACAATAAGAAGTGTGATAATCTAATCATCATCATCATCAACAACTCCCTTTTTGCACATTTTCTACATGGGATTGGGGTGTCATGTCAACTGTCGCCATTTCTGTCTTGATTCAGTGCCACCCTCCTACCTTCTTTGACACTCATGGCTGACTGCCAACTGGTCTTCTCTCACACAATCCATCCATCTCATTGCTGGATGACCTTATTTCCTCTTGTCTTCTTCCTGTCTGTCCCAAATCCTCTTTACTATATTGTCTTTTGCCTTTCTGCACGTCCCAAACCATTGTAATTTCTTCTCCTTGACCTTCTCTACAATTGCAGCTACTTTGAATTCTGAAATGATGTCCTCATTTCATCATCTATTCCACAGTGCACATTCTACCGTCCACCTCGGGTATTTCATTTCAACCACCTCTAGCGTCATCAACTGCTCTGCCTTTACTGCCCAGGTTCCTGTACCATACAGTAGTTCTGGTTGCACTACTTTTTTTTATACTTTACGTTTTACCATCTTTGTCATTCTTCTGTCATACACTACCCCAACACTCTGAGCCAGTTGGCTGCAGCCACAGCTTTGACATCCTCATTCAGATTTCCTTTCTCTTCAACTATACCTCCCAGGTACTTAAAGCTGTTAACTTATCCCACTGCTTTTCTTGACTTCCTCCATTTGTTGCCTTTACAGCAATCTTATCTGTACTCAGTTTCATCCAATGTGCCTTCAGTTTTACATTTCTTTCACCTATCCTTTGATGAAGTTCTTGATCAGACTGCCAGTAATGTCACATCATCTGCACTATATACTGCAACTTTTGTAATCTCTCAGCTCTTGACTGCTTGCTAATATAGTCCATTACCAGTATAAATAGCAGTGGGCTTAGAACTGAACCCTGATGTATACCCACTTCCAATGGGAAACCTTCGGTGTGTCAGAACACTGGTCATACTTATGTTATTGTGTCCTTTTACATAACATTCTAACAATGTTTCTGGGACTTAGAACCATTGCAGGACTGCCTAAATCATCTTTCTTTGGACTTGATCACATGCTTTACCCAAGTCTAGGAATGCCCAGTCGGACTATTATAGCAATAACCCACGCCTGGGTGTGGGTAATGCTGGATTTACCCACGGTTGGCGTGGTTTGGTCCCGAGGGTGAAGCCCGAGGGACCAAACAAAGTCAACCGTGGGTAAATCCAGCATTACCACCAGAAGTGGGTTATTGCTATTATACAATGACATTATTTAAGAAAAGAAATAATTACTTTTCTTAAATAATGGCATTATATAATGCCTCTTTGCTGCCCTTCGCGGCTGTATGGTGTTCAGCGGCAGTTCTGATGTACTGCGCATGCCTCGCAGTACATCAGAGCTGTGGGCAAAAGCAACAGAGAACGCAAGATCTCCGTTGCTTTTTACTGTCTCGCTATGTTAAATGGGTTTAACATAGCGAGACAGCTTTAAAATAAGCAATGGAGATCTCCGTTGCTTATTTTAAAGCTGTCTCGCTATGTTAAACTCATTTAACATAGCGAGACAGGTTTAAAAAAAAGCAACGGAGATCGCAAGATCTCCCTTGCTTTTTACACACTGTGTCGCTATGTAAAAGGAGTTTAACATAGCGAGACAGCTTTAAAAAAAGCAACGGAGATCTCCGTTGCTTTTTTTAAATCTGTGTCGCTATGTTAAACTCTTTTAACATAGCGAGACAGTGTTTTATACTAACGGAAAAAGTCCGGGCGACCGGACCTTTTTCCGTTAGTATATTGAGGGATTTACAACGGGCATGCTGGTTGGGCTGGCCAATCGGCGTGCACGTTTTAGAGTAGGCATTGTATAATTCCTAATTTCTACCTTCGTTTTCTCACTTATCCGTGACACTGCAAACATCGAGCCATTTGTGCTACATCCTGCTCTGAATCAGAAGTGCTTGTCTGCCACTGTTCTTTCTACTACTTTGCATATCATTTATTGATCACATTCTCCAGAACCTTCATGCAGTGTGACAGGAGTGTGATACTTCCACACTGTTTATAGTTGTGAATGTCCCCTTTGTTCTTGCACTCTGGCACTAGTATGCTTATTCTTCAGTCATGTGGTATATGTCTTTTTTTCCATATTTCTATGAGGAATCTATATTAAATCAGCGAATGCTTAAAAAAGCGAATGCTGATTTATTGACCCCATGTAAGCGAAAGCTTACAATCCCGAACACTTGGAACAGCGATTTTTTTTCCCAGGGAAAAAAATCGCTGTTCCAGGAAAAAAATAAAAAAATAAAAATAAAAACTTCAAAACATTACATAAAGTGGGGGGCTTTGCCCCTCACACCCCCCTACTTAAATATACCAACTTCGAGAGTGCACTACCGTGAGGAAAATGGCAAAGAACGGAGGTGGCCAAGCGATTTCTTTCCCAGGGAAAGAAATCTGTTATATGCCGTTTTGCTATTTTGCTGTTTCGTGCTTTCAAGTTCGATCAAGATGTTGTTGTTGTTGTTGGTCTTTCGGCTTTTTCCTGGTAAGGGGTCACCACAGCGGAACTCCAGTCCACTAATGATTGGCAGTAGATTTTTACAAAACGCCGAGGTGCCAGCTCGACGCCCAACCTTCAACGAAGACATACCCATTTACGCACGCATGTCTTTCGAATGCTACCCAACCATGGGGAGGACATGCAGAATCCACACAGAAGGCACTCCCAAGCCAAGCCGAGAATCAAACAGGAGAACCTCGTGCTGTGAGGTAACAATGCTGAAGAATTGCATCTTCGATTATATAATAGGAACCAGCTATGCATACCCACAGTAGCCATTTCTCATCCCCAACTCACTCAGCATCGTCATCATATCTGCTGTGACCTCATCTGAGCCTCCTGCTTTTCCTAACTTTATTTTTCTTAGTGCTGTTCTTACTTCTTCTGTGATGGGCTCCTCTTCTTTTCTTATGATAAGCCGTGTCTGGCGAAGTATATAGATGGAAGTATTCCTTCTGTCTGCCTTTGCTGTCCTGTGGACTGGTGAGCAGGTTGTTGCTGGAATCACTTATGAAGAGTGTCTGATGACTATCTTCTTTATCTTTCTATCTTTGACTTGTAGCCTGATAGAGTTTCTTAGTTCCTTCTGCTGAGTCAACTTCCAAAAGCTGGTAGAGTGCTTCTGATGCCTTGGTCATTATTGCAACTCCTTTCTTAGCCAACAAATATTCCTTCTTAGCCTGATTTATTGTTTCTGTCTCTCTCTCCTGCTTTTTACCTGCATTCCTTCTTTTTTTTGACAACTTCTTGGACTTCAGCATTTCACCACTAGCCTTCCTTATCTACCCTATTTCTAGACCTGACTTGGTCACATATCTGTTCTATAGTCCTCACACATAGTGTTTTAAGGCACTGCCATCCTTCAACTCCACCTACTGTCTCTTCTTTCTGAGGGGCTAAAGCCCCAAGTATTTCCTTGAACTCTTATGCTTTCTTTCCGGTCATCTTCTAGGTCTTCCACCTAGTCTCTTTTGACCTTAGAGCCTTCTCTGGCCAATACTTGAAGCTGATTGTGGTGATTTGGTGATGGTGAGGTTGATTCTTTTAAATGCCTAACCTTCACTTAGCAGAGCTAACCCAGGTAATCCAAGCTTGGCAGCTGGACACTGGCCGGTAAATATCTTACTGACTGAGGGCTGCACTTAATGGCAGGCACATACTAGTCAATAGGTGCACACAGACACCTCCCACTGTTATAATGGGTCCTTGCCATAGGTCTGAGTAGGCTGGTCCATCATATATTGGTGACAGTAGCCAACATGACCTAATCACATAGAGACAATTTTTACACCACTGAGGGGCTAATGCTGACATGGCATGCAGTGTGTAATACAGTTTCTGCTGTCTAGTGGATACTATGTACCACTGTTGATGCCCAAAGTAGGTGGGAAATACAACTCTTCTTCCTATAGGGTGCCATCTAGAGTCTGTACTGCTGTTCACAACTCTATTCTTGGGAGAGTATGAGGTGGAAACACTCAGCATGTCTTTGGAAGGCGGGACTAACCCCACAGATACATCAGGAGGACTTGAAAACTCCATACAGGCATTGGCCAGTGGTCAGGATCGAACCTTGTACTTTTTACACAAGAGGCCAACTGACTATGATAATACAGTGTCTGGCATTACTGATTGACTTTAATGGTCTGTGAGTATAAGAGCTGAAGTCAGGGATGTTCTTTAAGATTAGAAATAGTTGAGAGGGATTGGGATGTGTCCATGTCAGTGGGTGGGGATAACATACCTCTAAATGACAGTACTCAAGACTTTCGGACAAAGCTAGGAGGAACATTAGATGACAAGGGTTACTCAGAGTCACTTGAACAGTAAATACAGTAACAGGTCAACCACCACAATGCAGTTTCTTAACAAGAAAAATGAAACTCTAATGTCTGGTATTACTGACTTACTGTAAACATCCATAAATTATGAGGGTCAGGGAAAGAATATGAGTCTACATCAAAGCCATTCTGTAATCTCAAGATCAGGAAAGAGGTATGGTGGTGTGTCCATGTGTCCTTGTGTGTGTGTGTGTGTGTGTGTGTGTGTGTGTGTGTGTGTGTGTGTGTGTGTGTGTGTGTGTGTGTGTTCATTTTCAGCCCAGGGATAAAGTAGTGCAATAAAGTGAACAACACATTAAATTGTTCTCTAGAGCTGTTTATTAATGGAAGACTGATACCAGACAAAACTTTTGTAACTGTTTTCTTTTTTTAATCATCTGTGTTTTGTCCTCTATAAATCTTTCCCTCCCTTTCCAGGATAGATCAATTGAACCCTCTACAGCTAGTACCAGTTATGCCTGCACTCCCTGCCATGTTAATAGGATTTTATGAGCTAACGTTGCTGGACTCTGGAGATGTTAGCTTAGTGCAGCATTTTAACAAAGACCATTATGACTAGAAGATAAGAGTTTCTGCTGAAGATCTGGGTTTCATTCCCTTAGTCTCCATTTGCCTACCATATGAGTCTAAGACACCTAACATGGCAGTTTTCTTGGGTCATCCCTGAAAAGAGGTGCTTGTGTTCAGTAAGTTTACTTCATTATAAATAAAAACAAAAAGGTGCCAGATCATGGCTCCTCAGAACTTGCCTTAATGTTTGGGTGCTCCCTGATTACAACTATGAGTGCAGATAATATGCTGGATTGCCTTTTTTAAACCATATTAAGTGCTTTGAGGCTATAAATGCTCCCTGGTTGTAGCTACAATTGCAGATAATATGCGGTGTTGCCTTTTTTAAACTTTATTAAGTGCTTTGAGGCTATAAATCCTCTCTGGTTGCAGCTACAAGTGCAGATAATATACTGGCTTGCCTTTTTTAGACCTTATTAAGTGTTTTGAGACTATAAAAATACATGTGGCTAATTTATCTCATATATTTCTAATGTTACTCCAAAATGTTACCACATCTGTTGGTAAAGTGATTATGTTTGTAACTAATCACAGTTAACTCTATGCATGCTAGTTTAGGTAACTGTTTTCCACTGTTATATAACTCCATGATGCTAATTTGACTAAGTTTATTTAATTGTCATATACCTCTGTGATTGTACAAGACTCAGTTATCACACTCTCTTTTTACTATTTTCCACTTCCTCTTAATAAGCATCCTTCTCTATTTTCTCTTTTTCCTATTTTAGTCCCTTTACAAATACATGCTGCAAGTCCTACCCATAAAAAAAAATAAGCTGCCTGAAATGTTCTACAATTCAATCTGAGCCTCACGGCTGTGATAAATCATAAGTAAAGAAATTTCCTGCAGTCTATGTGGCTTAGAAAAAAATATTTTTGTTTGCTTACTAATATCTGAATAGAACTAGCTCAGGGTGTGCACACTACTGAAATCCCCTCTGCCCTATCACCTCTTATCTTATATGATTACTCTTCATTTTTCTGGTCTGTTTTATTATAGTAGAGTCTTATTTCCATGTTCTAATAATCAGTCTGACAAACCAACATACTTACCACAGATTATTCAGCTAAAGTTTTTGCTGTTCACTTCAAAAAGGGTGCTTGTTTCTTAAACAATCTGGTAAACAGAGGCAACCATTTTTTTCTGGCTTGCTGCATGGTCACTTTCTGGTTCAACCCACTCTGTTTACCCCTGCTGTGCTTGGGCTTACTTTACACCCCTAATCTACCCCCAAATCACACCCACCTCCAATACTCCTAAGCTTATAGTTAAGGATAATCACACCTCTTCTTCCCATTCACTTATCATATCTCCCAAACCATTCTAATCTTCAACTCAATCTCTACTACTATCTATTTCATTATAATACCACCTACTCTAGATCTCTAATATAATGTTTCACTTATATTCAACTCTCACAAACAAGTTCTCACCAGTAACCCCATTCTTAATCTACATAAAATGTTTCTCTTACATCCACTCTTGATCAGCTTACTTTCCTCAACTTACCTAGCCAGCTCCTTTCATGATCTTCAAGCCACTGATATTTATGCCCCCACAATACCAACTAACCCACATAAAATTAACATACCAAGAGACATTGGTATATCACCGTAACTATTCAATAACTCTTACACAGAATACTTTACACATAAATACACCAGCACACAGGGAGTCCCACATCTACAATGCAAATATGTCAAACTACTACCCAAACTCCCTCTCTCTCTCCTCTTTAGAGTCAATTTATTTCTACTTAGCTTAAGGAGAGATATTCACCCAAATCCAGACCCAGAACTCTAAAATAACACACCATGCACACATGGTTATTCTGTCCTTCAAAACTCCCACATCCAAACACATTGGTTTTCAGATCTCCTAATCATGAACATGAACTTTAGAAGCATTCTAAACAAAGTACCTGTGTTCATGCTACTCTCTCTCTCTATACTCCCCAGACATCACAGTACTAACCAAAACCTGCTTAAAACACACTAAATATAGTGAATTCCTCATTCAGGGATATAATATCCACATACTTGATAGATCTTACAAACATGGTGGTGGCATAGCCATTACCTGTAAGGATAAACTTATGCTACAGCACTTAGATAACAACCCACCTGAGTGTACCAATGCAGAAATACTAGTTTCACATTTCCACCTTAACACTGAAAAGAGCATTATCATCACAGCTACCTACACCCCCCCGACAACAATACCACCATAATTGAAAACCTTCTTTGCTGGGCTGCCTTCACATATAACCAGAAAAAACTAATCTTAGGCTACTTCATCTTAGACTAGACCACCTATAACTCAGACAACTCAACCAACTTTATCAACCTCTTCAAGTTCTCACATCTAATCTGTACACCAACCAGAACTGACAAACACAGTAACAGACATTCTATACTAGATTGGACACTCATCAACTGGCCATCCTTATATAAGCACTCCGGCTGCCTCCCAGACACTCTTAGCGACCACATGCCCACCTATCTTCTCAAACAGAAAATCTACCCTACCAAAAACATCTATATAAATATATCCACAGCAAAATACACTTCCCCACAGAAAGTTTCAACTCCCTCCTAAAACAATGCAACTGGACCCCTCTAAAACACCTACAGTTAGATGATGCTATCTAATACTTCAATAATGAATTCCTCAATATTCTTAATTCCCTGGCCCCACTTGGAAAAATGCACATCAAAGCAAAGCCAAGGCCATGGCTAACTAAAGATACTATACAGATAATGAAACAGAGATAGACCCTGGTAACACTATCAATAATCCAAAAGCCAAACTTCCCTCCAAAGTTATCACTGATTAAGAAATCTAGCCAAAAAACACATTTGGAATGATAAAAAGTCTTACTACACCTTAGTCCAACAAAAACATCAAAACAAACCCAGAAATTCTAGGCCACCAGAAAACAACTTTTAAACTCAGGATAATCCACTACTCCCACCTCCAACCTACCCATTACCAGTCAGGACACAGTAATCCAATTTAACTCACACTTCATAAACTCCATGCTGTTTGTAGTAAATAACAGAAACAACACACCACTATCTATTCCCAATAATTATTTCCCTCAACCCAACTCTTTCTCTATTAGCCCCATTCAGACCAGCTTCATAAAAAAATCTCCTAATGCAACTAAAACCCACATCACTTGCCGCCAATTCCCAATGAATTTCTCAAAATAGCAGCAAACTCCATCTCATATCCAGTTTCACTACTCAATAACTGCTCCATCTCTGAACAATATGTCCCTAAACTTTGGAAAATCTTCCATATTAATCCCCGTGCATAAAAGAGACACATCCACAGAATTATCAAACTGCAGGCCAATTGCCATCCTCCCCAGCCAAAATACTAGAAAGATGCAAACATTCACAACTCCTCCCCTACTTGCTACACAATAACCTTCTTTCCGGCTCTCAACATGGTTTTAGACCAAAACATAGCACCACAACCACTGTCTGAAGCTTCACAGATTCAGTTAACAAATACAAAAATAATGCCAAACTTGTATCATCCATCATTTGTTTACTGGGAAAGTCTGACTTGGAACAAAGCCAATTTTCAGTGGAGACCCAGAGAGAAATTCTCCAGACACATGTCTTTGAAACATGGAAGGAAACCAGAGCACTTGGAAGAAACCCAAAGGAATTCAGGGAGGACATGCAGACTCCACACAGAAGGCACCCCAGCTAAGAATCTAACCAAGGAATCTCCTACTGTGGGGTGACAGTACTACTGCTGCACCACTGTGCCTCGACATTTCAAATGCTTTTGACACAGTATTCCACCACAAACTACTCAATGAATTATCCACCATAAATCTCTCCGATCTACCATCTTATGGTTTCTTAGCAACTTGTTTGAACTCCCACAAGCAGTGAAGTAGCAAAATGAAATCTCAGCCCTGCTACCTGTCTCAGTAGGTATCCCTCAAGGCTTAGTTCTTAGGCCACTACTTTTTTAATATCCTCACCAATAAACTCAGTACTGCATCCAGCCTGGCAATAATTTTACAACATGCAGATGACTCCATTCTCATCTGCACAGACCCCTCCCTCCGTGAACTCCTGGATAGAACCCAAAAAGCATTCACAGGCATAGAACAATATCTGACAGAAAAACAACTCATACTAAATCCTAAAAAGACAAAACTCACACTTTTCTCAAATAGCAGAACTCCAGAGCCTCCATTCCCCTTCTTCATCCTCTCTTCTAACAAAACCAAAATTGAACCAGTTGACAGTAGCAAGTTACCAGGAGTCACAGTTGACATATGATAAACACACAACCTTAGCCATATAAAAGGTCCACTTCAAAGTTGGATCACTATATATAGCCAAACCTTCCCTAACTCCTACTACCAGACAGTCTGTTGTCATATCACACCTGCTACCCACCATACTGTATGCTTCTCCTATTTTCACCAACCTTAGAAGATCTGACCTAACCAAATTAGAAGCCTATACCATAAAATAGATAGATTTGCTACTAAATGCCCTAACAGATCACACCACTGCTCTGCTCTCCATCAACTAAAATGGACTGAATTACCAAATCTGCTATCACTCAACCAACTTAAAATTGCCCACACCATTATACACCAACCAGACAAATTCCCTTCCTTTAAAACATTAGTTCAACCTTACTCAGCCAGTCATTCTCTGTGGTCATCTAACAAGCTCCTATTAAAAGTCACTAAAGCCAACAACAGTTCTGGAGACTTTCTGTTCTCTAACCAAACAGCAAAATGTGGAACACCTTACCCCAGCATATATTTAGCACTACTAACAATTCAAACTACTTCTTAAGGAAGACCTCAAAAAAAAGTGTCTGTGCTCCTGTATTACCCCAGGATGATCTGACCATGCTCAACCACCATACCCCCTAGCTGCTCTCTCCCCACATCCTATCCTCTATCCATATCTCTATTTATCTGTGTTTACTGAAACCCCTAAATATGTAATTTGCCTATGTGATCTCCTTAATTACTATTCAACTGTCTTGTACAAATAATAAAACAAAATAAGCTATATTGTAATCAGTCATGTTTGCTTGGCAGTTTCTACCTGTATTGAAACAACTTAGCTGTGTAAGTGTAATTTTAGAATAATCTATGTTGTGATCAGTCTTATGTTTGACAGTTTGTACCTGTGTTGTAAGAGCTTAGTTATGTTTGCGATACATCATGCTATGTAAGTTCAAATTTTCTACTTGTAATCTTATAAACTGTAATGGAGCTTTTCTACCTGGGCCACACTGAAAGTGGGCTTCTAGCTCACTCAGACCTTCTCTGTAGACAAATGTAAAATAAATAAATAAATAAATAGTTTAACTTTTTAAAACTATGCCTACTGCATTTGTATACCCCTAAATGGGTATGTACCGAAACTCAAAATATCTAACAGTGAACATTTTTAAACTCAAAATATCTAACCTCAAAATATTAAAAATTAAAAACTAATTTATGCAGGGGCCCTTGCATTCTCCAACTTATATACGCCAACTCTGGGGTTGCACAACAGTAAAAAAGGGCAAGTTCCATGTTTTCAATATTTTGATTGTTAGATATTTTGTGCCAGCAACAGCTTTTCAAAATTTTGACTTTAGATCAAATGTATGTCACCACCTAAACATATCTGTAACAGATTACTTACATATCAAACCAAACTTTCACCTCACTGTCTGGATACTCCCTCTGTATATTAAACTTCAAACATACTAATATCCCAGAAAGACAGGCAGTAACTTAAAGCATAAGCAATACTGTCTCATCAATAACACAGAAACACAAAAATGCCACTGTACCATTATTAATGTTAGTGACATCTAGTTTAAGCAGCCAGTTCAACTTGATATTTTTTAGATGTGTGGCTAACCAGAGGAAAACATGCAGACACAAAGTGAATGTGAAAACTCCACAAATACAGTAGGCAAAGCTTAGAAATGAACCCATGTCCATGGAGTTGTGAGGAAAATAAACATAATTACTAAGTGGCTATGTCATCAATGGCCATAAACGCACGTCCGTCATGGTTAGTCTTTGCAGCTTGTACAGTCATATGTAAATCTGTCCACAATGTCAGCCAGAAAGCCAGATAGACAAAGCTGTTAGGAAACAGTTTGGTAAGTGGTTTTAGGATTAAGAGTAGGGTAAATTTAAAAATGGTTGTTGTTGTTTGTCTTTCGGCTTTTTCCCTGTAAGGGGTCGCCACAGCCGAACTCCAGTCTGCTAATGATTGGCAGTAGATTTTTACGAAATGCCGAGGTGCCAGCTCAATGCCCAACCTTCAGTGAAGGCATGGCCATTTACCCACACATGTCTTTCAAACACTTCCCAACCACGGGGATGACATGCAGACTCCACACAGAAGGCACTCCCAAGCCAAGAATTGAACAGGAGAACCTCTTGCTGTGAGGTAACAATGCTACCGCTGTACCACTGCTGGAATTGCGGTGAATTTAAATGGTGATATCTGTAAATGGGTACATAGGTAAGGTGTAAGACAGCATACATGGGGAAGGGGTGCCATTGTTGCAAGGTCAGAAGTATCCTCCTGCACTAATATAGTAACAGTAGAAAGTATAAAATAAAAGGCTGTGTTAAAAGTGATATTTCATCCTATGTTTGCAAAACTAAAGCAAGAAATCTATGAACAACTGACCAATAAGTAAATAAAGGCAAAACGGCAAAATAGGAAATTGTTTCACAGCAAAGTACTGAACGTCATGAGATTTCCCTCAGTTCTTGTTTGTCTTTTGGCTTTTTCCCGGTAAGGGGTCGCCACAGCAGAACTCCAGTCCGCTAATGATTGGCAGTAGATTTTTACGAAACGCCAAGGTGCCAGCTCAACCTTCAACGAAGGCATGCCCATTTATGCACGCATGTCTTTCGAATGCTACCCAACTGCGAGGAGGACATGCAGACTCCACACAGAAGGCACTCCCAAGCCAAGCCGAGAATCAAACCTCTTGCTGTGAGGTAACAACGCTACCGCTGTACCACCGCAAAGACTTTAGTTACTGCATTATTACCCTTCAGGGTTTTCACATGGTACCTGCCCACATTATGTTACTGAAGACTAACTCTACTAATTTGTTTGTTGCCTTTGTAAATGAAACTGAGATATCTCTTGCAAAATTGTGTTTTGCTGGCTTACAAGCTGCATGAGATGATCTCAGGAATACGTTTTATCTGACCTTGTTATGTAATTTATGGCTTATTACAAAAATTAAATAATAATTTGAATGATACATTACAGTTAGGGTTATCATATTTAAAGCTCCTAAATAGTGGATTCTGCTAAAAGATCAGAGAGCGGAGAACAGCAGACAGCAAAACATAGGGGTTGAAGGGTCTGAATGTGGGCAGAAGGTAAAAGCAAGGGAAGGGAAGCAGTTGCTGCAATGCATTTCCTATCTGTCGTGCAGAAATAAAAAACATTAATTGATGTGTTTACTGTATTCTAATGTGAAAACTGTTTTCAGACTGTGTCTGCACCCATACTATTATGTACCTACTGATAGATAAACTGGTTACAAATGCAGCTGTGCAATGAAATCATGTACATTTTATTCAATGCAAATTGCTCTGAACACTTTAACAGAACCATATATTTCCCATTATGCTTAGCATTTATGGTTTGCAAATTAGGTATATAACTAGCAGTGTGTGAAACCTGCCTTTATATCCAGTGCCTTTTGGAGTAACCATATTCTATTACATGTATTTTGAGGTTTCTTTAATGTGCGCTTTTACATGGGCTTGATCAACACAGTTTAAATTAGAAACAGGCAATAAAATGCTAGGTAATCACTAGAGCTATAATCAGGATCCAACTCTGATTTTCTAAATGGAAGCAAAGAAGCTACCCAGACAAATAAATAGGGGATTCAACCAAAAAGATGACTTAAAAACAGATAGAGTTTTTTACATTTCTGTGCTTAACAGGATGTTTCTGGTTTAGTTCTGTCTGAATCTGCTTAAAAACATATTTTTTCTTTTGTTTCCACCTCTAAAGTAATGAGAATGTCTGCTTTAATAAACTATACAGAAATCAAATGTTTCAAAGAGCAATCTGGGTTTTTCTTAAGATTTGTAGATATGCAATAATAATAACAATGAAACACAGATATAACTTTTACATTTTGCCCTGATTGTATGTTAAAAGGTATGTGTGTGTGTGTGTGTGTGTGTGTGTGTGTGTGTGTGTGTGTGTGTGTGTGTGTGTGTGTGTGTGTGTGTGCATTCTTGCACATGTATATGTGAGCACAAGTGTGCTTGTGTGTGTAAGTGTATGTTTGTGCGTGTGTATGCTTGAGAGAGACTATACATTTATCCTGCAATGGACTAGTATCAGTTCCAGGACTGACTCCTGCCTTATACCAATTATATGCTGGGTTAGGCTGTGTGGTACTATGACTGAACTGGATAAATAAACTTTTGAAAGTAGATAGAATAAAATCTATCCTGCTTTCAAAGGGGGCCTAAAACTGTATTAATATAGACTAGTGCAATTTTGGCCAAGACACACAACAAAAATTATATTGTTTCTTCTTGCATCTTATCTTGTAAGTGCTATGAGATATTTAATATCCGGATAGGTTACCAGCAGTTCACACAGCTGAGAACTTCAGTTTAATATCTCATCTCAAGGACATCACATTCTTGGTATAGTTACCCCCCCCCCCCCCCCCCCGGTGCTTTGTATAGTTCATTTTGGAGCACAGATCAGAACACCTGGTATAGCAATAAATCCCACAGCCATGTCATTGTTTCTTCATCAAATGTAAGCATGCTTCAGAGCCACTAACAGTGCCTGTGTCTGTGTGTTTATGTGTAATATTACACACACACACACACACACACACACACACACACACACACACACACACACACACACACACACACACACACACACACACACACACACACCGTGAAGATAGGACTAGAATAAACAATGTAACAAAAGCATTCATAAGCAAAATTTATCATGATTTTGCTGAATGTGTTTTGGGAAGGTGAAAGGAAAATATGATGTAATGAGGGGGATGATAAAGCAGAACACAGTACTGTGACTAACTGCCAGTTTGGGCTCAGGTGTAATAAAAGAGTTAAAGGAAAACACATGACAAAAATGAGGGACAATATTTAACCATTTGAAAAAAAATAAATATCATTAGATGTATTAATGGAGGTGTGAAGACTCCATCTAAGGAACTTTGAAAGAACAGTATGAGTAATAATGGTGTCTTAGTTGCTATCCCTTAACTTTTAACGAACTGTGTGGATGGGTTAGTTCCAGGAAAGTGGGGCTATTACTGTTCCATGGTAATGGCCTGTGTGTCAGGTATAATTATTAAGGTGTTTACCTCACAGACACAAGGTACAGGTGTGAAAAAATACATAATTGCACATGTACTACAAACCTCATGAGCTTTTCCTGTGTTTGGGCTCCCAGTTGAAATGTTGGCCCTCGAAATACTGAGTGCCAACAAGCTGAAAAATAAAAGGACCGAGATTACAGGAGAACAACAACTGTGAAAGAATGCTGTTCTTATTTCTACCTCCTTTTTGCAGGGGAATAAGCCCCTACACCTCCAAACTTATATAAACCAACTCCAAGATTGCCATAGTTTGGAGAAAAGGGAATATTCTGGGAAATGGCCATCTTGGACTTGATATATATAAGTCTGCTTTTTCAGCCATTCAGTCTCCATGTTTCAGAAGGTCCTGACATTTCAAAAGGTTACTCTATTGGCTGTACTGTTGCTACATTTATACCGGCTTATTGTCGCTCTATTGGCTGCACTGTTGCTACATTGATACTAGCTTATGGTTACTCTATTAGCTGTACTGTTGCTACATTGATGCTAGTTTACTTTTTGTTTGACATTCTGTCATCTGTTTCCACTTTTATTTGATTCTGAGTGCAGTTTTATGGTTCTTGGGGTTCTGCCTTAGGCTGTCACTGAAAAATGTCCCAGTTTTTTTTTCAACATGTACACATTTACAAAATGAGTCAGCTTGTTCTTTTAAAATGTGCTTGCAAATGTTTAACATTAATTTCAAAAGTAAGTAAATCCCAGCAAAGACTGCACAATGTTTCACTAGTGCAATAACAAATGCTGGGATGTGTGCTGAAAATATATTATGGCACACTCATACACTGGGTTCATAGGTAAGTACTAGGCTAGCTGCCCTTGTGGGCCATTTTAAGCATATCCAGTTTCTCTTTCAAAGATAATAATCAAACCCTGTACTTTGTGTCTGTGGCATAAACACCTTTGCCATTATAACAAAACCCCAATCCCTCATGCCTCGTGATATCCTTGGTGTGTGGAAATATCTGTGTTGTTAAACCACATACACACATATTGAGTTATATAACCAACTCCTTCCAGTGAGAGTTTCTGAAGACCTGGGAATTCAGGGGCACATTAGAGAGACCATTTGTCATAGTAAATCAAAAGTATTTTGCTAAGTTTTTGGTTATGAGGTTGTCTGACCACATCCACTGACTCTGGTATATAAACTCCCTCTTTCTTTTAAGTAACATAAAGGAAAGGTTTCTTTTAAGCTGTCAATGGTTCCCTGAAATGTTATTATGGGATCTTGGCACCCACAATGTGATATAACAGCTACTACCAGTTGTGAATGCACCCTTTTGTTGCACCCACCTAAGCGCACACTTAAAATGGATTTGCGTTCTTTTTCAATTCTTGTCTTCACCAAAAATAAATAAATGCAGAATTTTCAACTGTGTTGTCTGTATAATCAGAAAATGTGTTTTTATATGAACAGTCCCAACAATTTCTATGCAGACCCATGATGTAGACATTTCTCTCTCTCTCTCTCTTTCTCTCTCTCTGTAATTCATAAAATTACAAAGAGATGCTGAATAGAGAATATATGCTTGCTATACACTTGCAGTCAGAATAAGAATAAATAAATATGAAGAAAACTTAGCTTTGCTTTAGATTTTTTTATATTTTATTTTTGTTAGGCCTATCAGTAATAGTACAATGCCTAATGTAATACTTTGAAACTATATAAATAGCTGGTTGATAACATGTTTAAAAGTTAATTAATGTCTTTTAGCAAGTGAAATGTGGTTGTAAAATATCTGGTCAATCCTACAACTGCCAGTCATTGTCATGAGCATTCACTTGGGCGGATGTTGGTGGCATTTTCCTGTTGTTTTGCACGCTGCAGGTTCTAGAAGTTTTCTTTATGACCATGTTTGCAGTAGTACACTGCGGTTATAATTTCATGGCCTTTGAACCACAGCCTGAGAAGTGAAAATGCTGTACAGGATATGAAACTGCTAGACACCGAAAGGCAGCTGTAGAAAAAAAGGGAGAAAAACAGGGAGTGAGTCAGCCACTAAGGGACATGCAATATCCACAGATGGACGGCTAGTGCGGAGAAAATGAGAGGCAGTCATACAGGCAGCATGTGGCTAGAAACTGATTCAGAGATAATGACTACCTGTCATATTTACTCTACCCTTTTTTCCATTCAGCCTTGTTTTCCCCATATTAACCATGTACTTGTGTTGTTGTGCTTGACTTTTGTCTCTCTCATGCAGTCCTGACTACCCTTGCTGTTTCCGTATGTGCTGTGAGAAATGAAAGTTGGATAATAACACAAAAATACTTATTTGTTTCTCAGAATGGACAAGGACTGTTTAGTGCAGAACCACCATTTGTGTAATAAAAATAACTTCAGCATTGTATTAACTATTGTTTGCATGGCAGTAAATTTTTACACCCCAAAACATTTTTTAAAAACAGCATGACTAAATTGTGAGATCCGTAACATGGGAAAGTATCTTCCAAAATATTTTTTTGATTTGTATTCTCTGTATGGCATCTTTCTAGCAGGTCACTATATGAGTTCAGGCTATTAGCTGTTATGGAGCTACAACGTATAGTTCTGGGATTGATTCCCTCAATCTCCACATCATACTGTGCCTTGGAGTAATTCACTTTATCAAACTATACCTGGGTCACCCTTGAAAAGATGTAATTGTGGAAGGCAGACTTGTCTGATAACCAAATAAATGTCAGTGTTTTACTACATCTATATCTCTTTTGACCCATTCATATAACTTGTAGAAGATGTTACTGTTGTGAAGATGGCCAAGTCATGCCTACAGCAAAAGAATAATTGATTAGTGACTTAATGAAAGTGTTAAAGTGTCATTGGGTCAATGCAGTGTTGGGGTAAGTCGCCAGTCTCACAGGTGGTAAAGCATGTTGCTTTGTGGTCTCTTGCTAATATGGTAATAAGATAATAAGAGCAATGACAAACTGTATGTACTCCCCTTTAAATCTAGCATTTATTTTATTAGTACAGCAGGCCAGTGTCCCTCAAAACTCCCAATCCGTCATCCCTTTTAAAAACTAGACAGGAATGCAATGGGTGAGGGGGGTAAAGGAAAAAAACATTGTTGGGAATGCATGACATTTTTTTCTAAAAATAACTAACCGGGTACACACCCTGCAATGAAAGAAGTGTAGAGCAGGTCTGCAAAAGCTGGAATTCTTAGAAGAAAGTTAAGAGGGGGGCTATAGAAAATACTGCCAATTAAACTTATCCGAGCACTTGATCTTCATAGCTTATTTCTTAGGCTTGAAAATGCTTTTTATGAGCAATTGACTAAACTAGCAAGAAGTTAATGAGATGGTGCAGAAATAAAACAAAATATATATAAAAAGAGATGTTGTATTAGTGCCAATCTAAGAACCAGGATTTGAACATGCAGTAATACTTGTTTTTGTCATAAAAAAGTAATAGGACTTTAACAGCTGTACGCTACTAAGTGCCAGTTGGATGTTTAGGCAGTGAATCAGTCTGGTGGATTATGTGAGCAGACTGAATTCTGCACCTTTGCATGCAGTACATGATAGCAAAAGCAGAAGATCCAGTCTGAGTTAAGGAGGAAAATGTACTTAAAACAATAACAACAATCAAAAATTACTGGAGAAGCTGCTTTCATCAAATGAGCTGCATATCACCACCCAAGCGCTTAGGCTTGTGCTGTGATTCATAGAGTAAATGGCTTATTCAGTTTGGCAAAATAATTAATGGTGCTCCCTAGACAGGATGTTTGTGGACAAAACATTTATAAACACACTGTGATGCATATTTATGTTTGGTACATCCCACAGACTGGCTTAACATACATGCAGTGTGCATTAATGACCTGTTTACTAGTGGTATAAAGTCAGTCCCCTGATTTCAATGCCTTAGCACCTGGTTAATCTCTAGCCAGAATGAAAACATGATTACACCATTCTGGGTCCTCTAAACATGGATACAAGAAAAGTACTCTTTTTACCCATTAAACTTAGTTTACTTTGCTAGGTGGCATTTACTGTCGTATTCCTGAAATAGTATATGCAGTTCTACAGTCATTTGTGGCTCAAATTCTAGTGTAAAGTGGGTGAAGGCATCCCTAAGTAAAATATGTAGGCTTATATCCCTTCATAAATCAATGGAGGATTGCTTACCTACCCTGCAAGCATTCACTGGCTCCTTAATACTAAAAGATTTACTTAACATGTGGCATCTCAATTCACATACCTATCTGTGCTGAAAACTGTTTTATGTTTGCAAGAAAAAAAAATCATGTTAAACAAAAGCCAGTATTATCTCATGTCACAGTGGGTCAATACTATCCTTACACAACCAAGTTTCACACAAACTTTTACAGAAAAAGTTTCCTCCACTATGAATACAGCCAACTAAAATTTCTTCATTAATGCAGATCTTATACACTTAAACTGCTTAACCTGTTTAAACTTCATATTTTACTGCATGTTTTGAAGATGCAGAACTTGAAGTTCATATTGATTTTTGAAGGAGACATTTTTATTTATTTATTTAACATTTGTTGACAAGGAAAATCTGACTAAAGTAGAAAAATAATGTAGACGTACCACTATAAAATCTGTGATTTAATAAAACTCTTAAAAGACAAAACAAATGAAGAGAACGTAGGATAAGCGCTTTTGATAAAACCTTCTTCAGATCCTTTATTCACTCCCATCAAGGCAAAACTTTTAAACAGTGTTCAACCAATCATGCTGTTCAGGGGTGGTTTCTCTTCCATGGGTAATGGAGACAGTTCCCTCTGGTTGTAGTCCTCCAATATTACAAGTAGCAGGAATACATTTTGCTTATTCCATCTTCCTGTTTCTACTTTTTATGTTTATGCTCCCTTCTTTCAGAATGGGTTTTAAAGGTACCGTTTTATTAAGGCCTGGTGGTTTATCTGCTCTCACTTCTATAATCCACTTGGTCTCTTCCACCTCTGTTCTGTTTCTCATGTCACCTTCCCTTGGGATTTCATTCAGCTTCATTAGAGCCATAAATTTGAAACTGTGATTTTCTTCAACCTTACCTAATATGCTGATATAGATCATTTGTAGCTACTTGATTTCTTATGTCTGATAGATGGCATAAAATCCATTCTTTAAAAGCCCTATTTGTTTTACCTACATAGTAGGAAGAGCATGCCCAAAAGATGGCTAAATATACAATGTTCTTACTGATACATGTGGCATAACCTTGAAAGCAATAACTCTTCTTGGTTACTGGGTATTCAAATATATTATGTGTCCATATAAAAGGGCAGGCTTTGGAAAAAACACTTTTCCAGGTACCTTTACGTTGGCTCCGTGTACTATATCTGCTAATATTAAGGCCATCATGTTGACACAATAAGCGCTTCAGATTCTTCTTCTTCTGAAATGCAAAGCTAGGTTTATCCCCCACTATGTTTCGTAATTTCTCATCCGAAGTTAGGACTGGCCAATACTTCCTAAATAGTATTACAAATGAATCCATTATCCATGCTGTAAGTCAGTGTGCACCTCAAATTAGCTGAAGGTCTATTACCTTGTGGCTGTCTGGTCTCTTCACGCCTCCTATTAGAATATAGGGGATAGCTGGTTTCATCAAATGAGGAGCATAGCACCACCTAAGCACCTAGGTTTCTGCTGTGATTTATGGAGTAAATGGCTTATTCGGTTTGGTGAAATAATTAATGGTGCTCCCTAGACAGGATGTTTGTGGACAAAAGATTTATAAACACACTGCGATGCACATTTATGTTTGGTACATCCCACAGACTGGCTTAACAATCATGCAGTGTGCATTAATGACCTATTTACTAGTGGTATAAAATCAGTCCCCTGATTTAAATGTCTTAGCACCTGGTTAATCTCTAGCCAGAATGAAAACATGATTACACCATTATGGTTCCTCTAAACATGGATACAAGAAAAGTACTCTTTTTATCCATGAAACTTACTTTACTTTGCTAGGTGGCATTTACGGTCATATTTCTGAAATAGTATATGCAGTTCTACATGTCATTTGTGGCTCAAATACTGGTGTAAAGTGGGTGAAGGCAACACTAAGTAAAATATGTAGGCTTATGCCCCTTCATAAATTAATGAAGGATTGCTTACCTACCCTGCAAGCATTCACTGGCTCCTTAATACTAAAAGATTTGCTTAACATGTGGCATCTCACTTCACCTACCTATGTGTGCTGAAAATTGTTTTATGTTTGCAAGAAAAAAAATCACATTAAGCAAAAGCCAGTATTATCTCATGTCACAGTGGGTCAATACTATCCTTACACATCCGAGTTTCACACATACTTTCACAGAAAAAGTTTCTTCCATTATGAATGCAACCAACTAAAATGTTATCATTACTGTAGATCTTATACACCTAAACTGCTTAACCTGTTTAAACTTCATATTTTGCTGCATGTTTTGAAGATGCAGGACTTGAAGTTTATATTGTTTTTTTGGAGGAGACATTTTTATTTATTTAACATTTGTTGACCAGGAAAGTCTGACTAGGACAGAACTTATTTTCAGGAGAGGCCTGGGGAGAAATGATACAGATGCACATCTTTGTAATGTGGAAGGAACCTGGAGTACCCAGAAGAAATCCACATGAACGCAGGGAGGATATGCAGACTCCGCACAGAAGGCACAGCAGGGAGAATCAAACCGGAGAACCTCTTGCTGTGAGGCGAGATTGCTACTGCTGCACCACTGCGCCACCCAGTGGTGCACATTGCCCAAAGTGGAGGACCAAATTCTAGATGAGGCAAAAGAATGTCCACAGGAATGGCAGTAGCATGTGGCACAGTAACTTGTAGTTTATAAAATGCAAAACCGAGTATCATTAATTTTACAAATGAAGAGATCTGAGTCTGCAGTCGTGGGTGAAGATGTATCCTAAATATTTGAAGGAAGAGACCTGCTTGATGTGTTTATCATGCAGGAAGGTAAACATATTTTTGAAAAACAAGAATTTCAGGGCATATAACACTAGTACCAAAATGTATTTACTTAGTTTTACTCTAGTTCAGAATGAATTTCAGGTACTGATGGAAATTATCTAAATAAGAGAAAAATGCAGAGGTGATATTGTCTGAGATAGGAAAAAAGGATGGAAGATGGCTAAGTCATCAACATATGGCATAAGGTTTAAAGATTGACAGAAAAACAAGAAGATATTAAGAACAGAGCCTTGGGGGAAAACCTAAGCATATGGTGTGAGGAGGAGATACAGGACAGTCAAAATTGACTTGAAATGATCTATCTGAGAGATAAAATGTAAAACAGGAAATGATCCTAAAGGGAAGTATATAGAAAATTGCTAATGAAGGAAAAGTGTGTGTCTGACCATGTTGAAAGCTTTTGTAAGCTCTATAAAAAGATCCCCAGTAAGAAGCCCTTTCCTATACCTGTGTGAATACATTGCTTAATAACACGTAGTGCTGTTGTGAGTGACTCAGCCTAGGCTGAGGTCTGAAGGCATAGGGAGTAACTAGGCATGTAATCTTTCCCAGTTGTGCCAAAGCACTGTTTGCTTAAGTAACATTCTGAGGGTCACACAGATGCAAATGGAGACTGAGAGAATCAAACCCCAACCCCTGAACCACAGGAAGTAGTTTGTTAACAGCTCATAGCCTTAATCATCTTTACTAGTTGCCAGACAGAATATTAAGTATTTAGGCAGTTGGTAGCTTGAGCTGTAATAATTTGTCTAAAGCTTAACCCAATTTAGAGAGAAGGAAAAGAGAGTTACATCTGAAGCTGATGTTAAGATAGGTTTGAACCTGGAGGCAAACTTAGGGATGGTAGTATTTGGGAAGAGGGAACACGTGGGATCATGCGCTAGGCTAGACATGGTTCACTCGATCAAACGCCTTGAATTAACCTATGTAGTTAATAACTGTTTTCCTTAAGGAAGGCAATTATTGTCACACAAGGACAGGTTAAAAATGTAACCAGGCCACTTATTAATGCAGTATTAATGCAGTCTTTGCATAATTTCTGGAAGCAGGTTAATATATAATACCTGCCTCATTAACTATAAATCTGGAATGTGAACCTGAAGTGCTTTATAGACATTTTCTGGAAATAAAATTAGGGTGGAGTGGGTTTGCTTCTGTGGTACAGGAACGGAAGGAGAGCGGGTTGTGGGGGTATTTAAAGGTTTCCTTCTGAATCAAATGAAAGAAAGGTGTCTGTCATAATTAGGACAGGTTTTGGAGAGACCTGCCATCTGCATGTCTTTGTTTACTTTCTTCTGGAAATGTTTTAGTTTGGAGAGGAGATGAGATGTGGCTATTTATCTCTGTACCTCCCAACTGTACAGGTTTTCTCAGAATGTCCAGATTTTGGCCTCATATATCTGGCCTATTTTTCATATATTTGTGGTTTTCTGTCAAATTAATGGTAAGTCATTACAAATTGTAGTTAGAAAATAATAACAGACATTTGAGTTTCAGACTTCATATCCTTCAGAAAATTCATGCTACTGCAACACTTATTATTCTATCAACTTTCTAAGTTTGTAAGAACAATATTTAAAAATTGTCCCTATTTTTGGGCCGTTGTCCCACTTTTATTTATGACTTTGTCCAGATTTCCTGTTCTAAGAGGTTGAGAGGTATGCTCTGTAGAAGTAGCGTTATACGTCTGAAAGCTTTCTTAGCCTCGTTTCTGTAAAATATGATTAAAATAATGTTTCAGTGTAGCTGTTTTTGTTCCAAGAGGTGAAACTAATGTTTCTGTCTTTGAGAAGCTGAAGTGTTTTTGAGAATCTGAAGAAGTTATGTACATCCACCTTCCACATCTACTCTCGTAATCCTGGTTATGAGTGAAAAGTGTTTGTTGAGTTGATGTAAGATCATAACAGAAAAATGAAACAAGGTGAAATTCCCTGAGGAACTTTGCTAAATAGAGGTGGAATTGGTATAAAGGAGCACAAGGGCATACATTTTGTTAGAATTTTATGTCTAAGGGTGTAGGCAAGGAGGTTTGTTCTATCTTTTTGCTAGATGCAAAAAAAAAAAAAAGAAAATTAATAAATTAAAGACAAGAGAGGATTATGGTTTGGGACTTTTAATTGCTTAAGATTTGACAGTATTTGATCAGATGACGTAGGCCGATATCAGCGAGAGTTGAATATGTTATGGTTAGATGAGGCAAAATGGTTTAAGTTAAAGTACTCCAAAACCAGAATGTTCCTTTTGTGAAATATCCAAGAAGAGCTCTTGGGAAGGATTTGAACAAAATCTAAATGTCTGTTTGAGGGATGAAAAAACACAATGTCGACTATAATTTCAGTGGCGTTAGAACTTCTAAGTTTGGTGATTAACCAGCTGGAACTGAAATGTTCTGTGGTCTGGAAAGTGACTATAAATGTATAGCAGCTGTACACATGAGATGTTCTTTAAAAAGTAAGAAGCAGTCACCAGCAATTTTGAGGCTTGGATGGTGTAACCTTAACTCATTACATCCGAGTGATGCTTCAAGGTGCATCTGCAATTAAAATTTATTGATGCCTCTAGGCGTCAAATATTGCTTGTTCATATTTGTATCAATAATTCTAAAACCATGCTTTGCACAAAATTTTAAAAGATTTCATCTTAAATCTTACACAATGGCAAATTCAACTGCATTAATATTTCTGCTCTGTCTAGTGTAGTTAAATAGATATTAACTGTTTTTATGATATTAATTTATGTATATATAATTTTCACATTTTTATAAATATCCCAATAACCAAGTAACCTTAGCCTCATATGAAAGCTCTCAGCTAGAAGAATAAAATGCTGCTGACAGTATGTGTGTAACTTGAATGGTTGCTGAGATGGTGTAAGTTGTTTATAAAATATTACAAATGTAACAGTTACTGTGTTTACTGTGACTTATAAAATTTGGTTTAAGACCTAGAACCTAAAGAATACTACCACTGTAAAAAAATAGTTTGTGCCGAAGAGTTTGCCATTCATAATTCTTTCATAATTGCTATGGTTCCAGAGATATGAACATTTGTTTGAAATGTGAGGACATAATTTGAGTCTGCCAAAAGGCTTAAGCTCCGCTCATTTGAAGTTACAGTGCAGACTTCCTGAGCTCTATTGGAGGGCATGTGAGTTATAGTGAGAAAAGTAAAGGTGTAGGTTACTATGCTCAGACTTAAATTGGGATTCACAAATATTTAGTATGCCTAAGACATGTTGATTAAGACAGGCATGAAGATCAATAAATTTGTACTACATCCAATATTCAAAACATCTTGCTTAAGGCCAAAATAAGGTCAGTAAGAACTGGGGAGGAATGGACCTAGGGTAGGGGGCAGTGTAGGACAGAATTACTTCTTATATCTGTAGAGGAAGGGACCTAGGGTAAGGAAGAGTGCAGGAATGGACTATTTTTATATCCTCTTCAAGTAGGAATGAGATCTATAAATGAACAGAGGTGTAAAAACAAATTGATGTAGTGAAGGAGTTGATAAGGAAAATATCTACTGAAGGGATTGATAAGATAAAAATGTGGGAGAGAATGAACTTTGAAGAAAAGAGAGGGAATACGGAAGTAAGATGAAGCTGTGAGGCTGTAAAGTGATTGGGTGGATGTATCCAGACAGAGGCTGGAGCAAACTTGTGATATCAAATTCAGGAACAATTTAATGGAAGAAATGAGAGTGGGAGCCGCAGATGGGGTGGTGTTTAAAAGAAGCATAATAATGACAGATGTATTACAGCAAGTTGTAGAAAGGATGAGAAAAAAACAAGAGCAAAACAGAGATGGTGAAGGGGTATGTGGCTATAGGCCCAAATCTTCTCTCCTTAGGTTTAGTGCTGTGCAGTGAAGGATGGGTATGAGATTATTTTGGATAGTGTGCTTTTTGTCCAACAGATTTTATTATTACAGTAATAAAGACAAGAACAAGATGTGGCAAAATAATATTATAAATAATGTAATGGCAAAGCGACATGTAACTATGATATCTAGAACTACAGTAAAGCTAAAAGGATATTAGACAGGAAATGCAGGATGTGTAGACAGATTAAGGCTAGGAAACGAAAGATCTAAAATGCAAATGTATGTACATCTACACATAAAGGTTGATGTACATACACAGCAAAACATGTAAACAGTGAAAATCAAAACTCCGAACGTGTTTCCTAGCCAGCAGCATGGAGGTGGAGATAAGGAAATATATCCTTTTCCTCACTGTAGTGCGGTCTCAGAGTTGGTATATTTAAGAAGGGGTGTGGGGGGTGAAGCCCCCCAAATGGGGGATGCAGGGCAGCCCCCCCGCATAAGCGTGTTAATGTATTTTATTTTTTATATTGTACTTACCTGTGTGGCGTGTTTTGCTGATGAAACACGTTTGGCATTTTGATTTTTGCTGTTTTCGTGTTTCACTGTGCATGTACATCAACCTTTATGTGTCAATGTACATACATTCGTGTTTTATATCTTTTGGGGTTTTAATATAGACTATATATATATATATATATATATATATAAGTTGCTGTTTAAGATGGAAAGGCACATTAGATGTGCATGAAGAGCAGAGAAGTAAGATCTGAAGCTGTTCACAGCTGTCTCCCAGGTTATGGAGATACAGGCAGAAGATATTGAAAAGGCTGCAGAATGCAGCGTCGGAATTGCTGTTACAACTTTTACAAGAATATGTCAAGGGAGAATATAGGCAAGGAAAAAAAGACTGAAGGAGGAGATGTACACCATCAAGGGCTTTTACCTGTACTGCAGAAGATGATCGTTCCCCTGAGTATGAAACAGTTTTTTTACTTTATGTATTTATGTATTTGGGTGGTCTAGTTGGGTCGAAGCTTATTTTATTTGGATATCTAGAATGACTGGTTAAGTGTAATGCTTAGAGTCAATCACAATGCAAAGGGAGGCTGAGAGAATGATAAAGCTCAGTAACTGCTGATGGCCTTAATGCTTTGCGTTAAACTGGGGAATAGGGGGACAAGGCAAGGTTTAAATTAAGCAAAGCATAATTGTTAGATTGTGAGGGGAAAGTAATGAGAGGAGAGATTTTTTGCAATTAATAGCTGCGGTTTTCAGGTCCGAAAAGACTTGGAGAAAAAATAGTGGAAAGTATGAACTTCAGCAAATAGGAGAAAGTCAGGAGAATTAGGGAAATAAGCAGGAGGTCAAGGAGTGAGAGAAGTGGGAGGTTGGCATAATGGTTAAAGCATTTACCTTACCGACTCATGGTGCGGGGTTTGATTCTCATGTGGGGTAATTGGCTAGGCTTTAAATGGCCCTCAAAGGCAGTTAACCTTGTACTAATCTATGATCCTAAGCAAAATGGAATACTAAAGAATAGTCTGCAAGAGAGAGTATACATCAAACATTTAAAGGTTCAAAGACTTGTAGTAGCTAATGCATGTGAAAAAACAAACAAAAATAAAATTATATAATAATAAAAATGAGGATGGTGCACTAGTTCCAGTCCTGTGTTAATGCACCAATGTACATGCTGTGTGAAAAAAAGCAATAACAGAAAGGAATGAACAGAATTAGTAATGTTGTCAAATGTTTGCCTCCATTTCTCAAAACCATCTTGATAAGCTCTATCAATCCTGGCAACACCTTTGCAATTAATTTATTACATATTCAGTGTTCACCTCAACAAACTCATAGCTTCAAAAAAGCTTGCCATTAAATAATTTACAACAAAAGACCCTTCTCTATCCAACTATCAGTCGGATATTTAAATTGAATTAACGTTTCTTCCTTCTTCATTCTAATAGGAAATAAATTCTAAATTCTGCCAGCCCTGAAATGAAAATAATTTAAAAAAATTTTCTTTTTCATAAAGTAGTGCTCTGATAACAAATGACACTTCACAAAAGCTTTCATTACCTACAAAAGTGAATTAATGGCCTTATGTCTCATAAAACAAAACAGTGGCAAAATAATATTATAAATAATGTAATGGCAAAACGACATCTAACTAACATATCTAGAACTACAAAGTAAAGCTAAAAAACATATTAGACAGGACAACATAAATTACTACAGCAGTATCCAGTCAAAAAATCAAAGAAACCCACAAAAAATGTGGGCTGCCATCAAAAAATCCTACAGCCAGGACAAACTAGTACTCCCTCTCCAACATTCACTGATACTAAAGACAGCAGAGTCTTACAATTTAACAGATACACTTCACTCAATCCATATTAGTCCTCACGAACAATACTTGCTCTTCCCCTACCCAGACTCAAATAGTACCCACCCTTGATCCCAATAACTTCTCTTTCCAACCTGTCCCAATAAACACCATAGTTAAATATCTCAAAAGGCTTAAACCTACTACACCTGATGCTATCTACCTGCAAAATATCTAAAAATCGCTGCAGAAGCAATATCATCTCCAGTATCCATATTAATAAACCAATCCATCTCAGAACAAGTCCCTAAAATTTACAAAGTATCAAACATCATCTCACTACATAAAGGCGGAAACTCAACAGAATTATCAAATTACCGGCCAATAGCTATACTATCACCATTATCTAAAATTCTTGACAGGTGCATCCATTCACAAATCTTAAACTATCTAATAACCAACAATCTTCTATCTAACACTCAGCATGGTTTCCATTCTAATCATAGCACCACCACTGCCCTTGTTAACTGTACTAACATTATTAACCACCATCACAGTGATGGCATTTTATTTCCTCCGTCTTTCTTGATCTGTCCAAAGCTTTTGATACTGTCTCTCATTCTAAACTCTTAAATACACTCTCAGAACTTACACTTAGCCATTCTGCACTTACTTGGTTCCAGCAATATCTAACTAGATGCCAGCAAATGGTAAAATGGCAGCAAAATCTTTCTTCATTACTGCCTGTAACCTTAGGAGTTCCACATGGATCTATTCTGGGCCCTCTCGTCTTTATCTTTACTAAAACTCTTCATACTACAATATGTGGACGATTCTACCCTGATCTGTGCAACCCAACACTACAAAAACTCCAAAAAATCACCCAGCAGTCATTCCATGTTGTGGAATCTTGGTTAAGTAATGCACGACTTATACTTAACCCTACCAAAACAAAACGTATGCTCTTCTATCCAACTAGAGTTTCAGACCCCCACCCAATACTAAATATGTTATCTCAAACCATACAATTATTTCTCTAGTTTCACTAACAAAATTACTTGGAGTGGTCATTGACCATAATATAAAATTCGATATACACATATCACAGACCATTAAAAATGTTCACAAAAAACTAGGAGCCCTGTACAGAAATTGGCACTTTCTAAATAAATCTTCAAAGGCCACTATAGCAAGAACCCATCTTATCTCTATACTACGATACGCCTCACAAATTCTTACAAACATTAAGAAATCTGACCTAGCAAAACTTGAAACTTGCTATAATAAAATCGCAAAGTTTGCCATAGAAACAAATTTCAGATACCATTATGGTTTGGCTTTAAAACAATTATCTTGGCTCGAAGTACCAAATTCTTGCTTGTAATCAACTCACCTTCACCTATCCAATACTAAATCAGCCAGAAAAAACACCAGTACATCAAAATCTACTAATACACTACTCCAATAACAGGGTATTGCGTTCCACTAACAAATCCTTCTTAAAATTATCCATGTAACAATGCAGCTGGAGTTTCAGTTTACTCCAACTGTATAGCCAAAACTTGGAATTCCCTGCTATTAAATATAAGAACTACTAACACTTCCAACTTTACAAAACTTCTCAAATCACACCTATCAGAATCATGGACCTGCTCTTGCACAAACCCTGGTTAGGAAATAGATGTCTTAAGGCAGCTAAAGGATCACAACCTGTTATTTTTGTATTTGAATAACACACCCCTACTAAGCATATGTATACTTAAATTGCTTGCGTTCTGCCTACAATCACAGTACTTCTATTCTTTGTATCCTATCTAGACTATATGATTGTATCAGTGAAATGTATAATGTGTATTTTCATTTTGTACTAGTACTCAAGACTGAATCAATATTTTTATCTGTACATTGTATACGTATCTTACTGTTATTTAGAAATGTGGAGCTTTTTTCCCGGGCGTTGGCTGAAAAAGGACATTTTGTCCGGTCAGACTTTCCTGGTAAACAAATGTAAAATAAATAAATAAATAGAAAATACATTTGAATGGTGTCATTAGTTTTGTTTTCTCACCACTGGTTATTTTCTCATAGGTTCATAGATTAGTACTAGGCTAACTGCCCTTATGGGCCATTTTTAAGCCCAGCCAATTACTCCATGTCAGAATCAAACCCTGCACCTTGTGTTTCTAAGGTAAGCACCTTGACCATTACACCAACCTCCCACCCTTCTCTGTGCATTCAGTCCTTTCATGGCCCTTTTTAGGCCTACACTTCATACTTACCCCGTGCTTCTTCTTCTGTCTGCTTGACTCACAATTTCAGCATAAGTCTTGGTAATTCTCTTTTCGCTGTTCGTATCACTTATTTTCCAATGACCTGACAGCACTCTCAGCTCTGTGACTGCTTCCTCCACCATATTGAAATATTTTTGCCATTGATGACTATGAAGAACTTGCATTTTGTATTAAAAGATTTCCAAGGTAAGGCACTCTTTTCCTCTGGAAGCATCCATTGGGAATTACAGACTGATTGTGATAGGTAACTTTGACTTCTGCTGGGTAGAGTTTGAATAAGTCAGTTAAGACAAATTCCTGGGTATTGTTTTGATTGTTGCAGGTATTATTTTTTGACCATTTGCAACCAAACCCCTGGTCCAAAGAGGCTACTTAAAACTCTCTTAATTGACTTGGACCAGTTATTCCTATCATAGCTCAAAGCTCCTTGAGAACCAGGTTATTTCCATCATCTTTCAGAGAATTTTGTTACCCTAGTTCTTAAAGAAAATTCTTTGACTGTAACCAATGGAGAATGATTGCCTGGTCTCTAACCCATCCTTCGTTGGAAAGGTAATTAAGAAAGTGGTCTACACCATCCTGTCCTGTTTTCCCTCCAAGTGTTAGATGTTGTGGTTCATATGTTAAACATAGTAACTTTCTCTGATTGACCAAAGATCTCTTTATCATCACTCCAATTCTCAGTTCTTGTGCAATTTAGTAATTCCACCAGACAACACAAGCTATCAGGGATTGGTTGATGGGGAGAACACAGACGTCATGATGAAGGCTTGAGAAGCTATTACAGCCTGATGAGGAGTCCTTCTACAGCAGGTTTCCTGCTTTAGAACTGAGGAATGGGAATTACTTAATTAGTGGATCTTTTTTAAGGAGTAGGATACTACTCATTTGGTTGGTGGGGTTCACATGTTTTTGAATGAACTATACCCCAAGTCTTTCCAAATGTTTACAAGGGGGTGCTGCTTCAGGACTGTGTTGCCAGTAAAAGTTTGGGAAGAATGTAACACTATGAACCCATCTAAATTCGTGCGTGCCTTTGAAGGAGTAAGTCTGTTCAGAAGATCTTTAATAATTTTTGTCACATTGGCTGAGATGCAATGGAGGTCATTAGGGGTATGACGTTGCTGGTCGGAGTTTGGAGTAGTCCAACATAATTTACTGCATATTTTGGCAGAGGTTCATAAGCTGCAACACTTTTGGAAGAGAAACATATGGACAGACGGATAACGGAGAGTGATATTGGAAGGATGACTAATTCTGTGATATTCTCTACTACCGAATCCTTATGAAGCATATGTAAGCAAAATGGATTTCACAGTACGCTGTTGTTGGCTTTTCTTATCCTGAACATGCTGAATTCTATACTGTACTTTACATATTCTTGGTGAGTCTTATAACCCTCTCCACAATTCTGTTATTAGATGCTGATTTGATTTCTACAGGAAAATAAAGCTGAAAGTCGCAGACTGCCCTGGTTAAAGTAGGTGTAGATAAAGCCAGACAGTGCTATTACATCAGCATTTTCCTTGCATGTGAGCACCTTTCACATTTTAAGTAATTTTCATCAGAGTACTGGAATGTTCCTGTATGTATATCCATCAATGGCATTCATGCATATCAGTCGAGTGGGACATACTGTATGTGCAAATATGTCTGACATCAGTGGTGTCTATCTATATAATAAGGCTTCCAGACCATAATTAAATTCTAATGGAAAAGTATATCTCATTGGACTATGGGATCCATGGACATTAAAGTTGTTATATTTATTTAAATGGACCTAAGACTGTGGCATTTCCCTAGCAGGTGTAAGTTGGCACTGATGTTTTGTAGCAGAAAGTATACAAAAAGAAGGGTTAACTTTAAAATAAATGAATGCTAGCTTTATATCACTAGAATTAGCAAGCCTTACAATTTCCCCACCATTGATGACTGCTTCATTTACTAGTTGTAAACATGTAAAGTATAATTATTTTGATGTAATAATACATCTGACAAAGGCAGTCTGCTTGATTGTAAGTGTATGGAAATTCAACACGGTATATTTAATTACCCTGGCTTGCTATCACATTGCAACAGGCTATTTGATTTTGTTCACAAAAGGTACTACCCTGTGATTTGAGATTACGCATCACTGATCCTAATAAATAGGATTTGTCCGCCTTTCTTTTAGAACTATTTTTATCTGTCTGTATATAAAAAGTATGCCAGTTTAAAATTCAGCTGTGTTCTTTATTTAGGTTCCAGCTGCAAACCTTCAGTTTTGTCATATTATAGTGTATTGATACAGCAGTTAGATGGAACCAAATTGCATTTCTTGGATATTATTACATGAAAGAAGGTGGTGTCATGAAGGCGAATGGCGAACGTGATACATTTCTATAATTTGTATAACAGTGTCCTGCCTTCATCTTGCAATATGACAGTTAGTTTGTGTTGGTATTCTTTTTCCAGTCCTTATCTAAATCATGTTTTATTTATTTATTTATTTATTTCTGTCTGCGACAGTAACAGGGCTGGCAGATGATTTATTAGCTTGTTATATTCACAGAATTCTCCAGCCACATCATAACAAGCAGTAGCCCCTGTCCCAGTGTAACATCGGTCATAAATGAGAACTTAATGCTGCGGTTTTGTAATGGAAAATGTTCCAAGACCTGCTATGGAACAAGAAAACTTTAAGATTAGGAAGGTAATAAGGTTTATAAACATATCTGTCAACCTCTTAGAGCAAGAAATCTGGACAAAGTTACAAATAATGGGGGGTCAAAGTAAAGAAATAAGGACACTTTTTAAATATTGCTCTTACAAGCTTTGAAAGTTGATAGACTAACAGGTTTTGCATCAGCATTCATTTTCTGAAGGATATGAAGTCTGAATCTCAAATATCTACCGTTATTCTCTGATTTCAGGCCTCGATTTGCCAGTGATTTGTCAGAAAACCACAGTTTTATGAGAAACAGACCAAAAATATATGGAAAAATCTGGACATTCTGTGAACAGTTGAGAGGTATGTTTATAAAGTATGTCAGGTATAATTTAGAATACAATGGATTGTACCACTCAAATGATTTCTAGTTAACTTTGACAATGTGCATTATTAAGTCTAAAAAAATAATAAAAAGTTTATAAAAGTAAAAGTATCAATCCTTGTAGTATGGCGTGTGTCTCCCATAGTTTGACTATAGCTATGCGATGTACTAGTTTTGCAGGGACATTGTACAAAAACAGAAAATTGTGACTTGGAACAAGTTGTGTACCTCAGCTGCAATGAATTTCTCAATTTCAATGGTCTTATTAGACACACAGCTGACAGGCTCAGCACGATATGCCTTTCTAATAACATGACTGTTTTACTAAAACAACTGATTATTTCATCTGGCTTCAGTCCTGGTAATTTTAAGAAGTGAAACAAATGGAACTAAAAGCCAGCATTTAAATAAAGCACAAATCTATGTTCTACAGGCCCTGCTTTTGGAGAAAGAATGTAATGAACGCTTTGCTTTCTTAAAATGCTCTTCTAAAATTTTTAGCCACTGGATAATAGTTTTACATCAGCCATTGCTTTTTTAGTATAAAAAAATTTGCCATATACTTTCCTAATTAAATAAAATAATCACGGGAGTGTCAAGATGTTGGTTAACAAAGAACCAACATTTTGCATTTTAGAGTATCAGAAAATAAAGACATAATCAGACATACTTCTTTTCTGAATTGTTTTTAAATAGGATTTGTTAGAGGTTGTACTGAAGTAGCAAAAACTGAAGAAACCTTCTGGTTTCATTCATATTTTCAGCACCTATAACAAAACAGTGGAAATTAAATTCATTAAGTAAAAATTTTATTTTTCTGTTATTATGACTGTGATGGAAAATTGAAAGCCCTGTCTGTTTGAGTTGGTGGTAGCTCAGGTGGATGTAAAAGATCTCGCTCAAAGAGTAGGGAAAATCACCCAGTGCCCGAGCCATAAAATATAGTATGAATACCACCTTGGATCTTCCCTAAAAAGAGGCCTTTGGCGTAGTGGCACTAGCCAAGTCAACAAAGTGTAAATAAATATATCACATAGACTGAGATGTAAAGAAGAAAATGTAAAAGTATTTGACTAGCAATCCTACCACATTTTCTGCTGATCTTGAAGCATTCCCAGTTGTGACATCATCACATTATTCAAACTGATAATTGCCTGTGACATAATAAATAGTTAATGGGTCGCATTTCAAGCTGCCCTTATTTACAGGTGTATGAATTATAAAAATCCCAAAATCTGATTGGCTAAAGACCACGGGTGACAGGACTGATATCTCAGTCTGGACATATAGTAGAATCTAGAAACTGATTCAGATTAAAAGGACTACAGTCACACAAATGAAACACATATGGCTTTCATTAGCACAGTGACCATACCAAATGCTGAGGAAATTGTATGTCTTGGTTCTGTGATTTTATGAGAGGTCAGCCTAACAAGACAGCCATACTTGCTTGTTAACACAGAGGCACAAAATTCAGATCCCTTCATAACACAGAAATACAAATTTCAAATCCCTTCAATCATTATATTGTCTCAGTTTTATGGTACAATTTCAGTCCTGCCCACTTTAAACACAAGATATGTTAGAAGGATGTAGCTTCTTTTCCTGACCTGTGGTATGCCAAAACATCCGTCAAAGGGAGAGCAACGCAGGAAGCAAGTAAGGGGTTGCAGGAGAGGGAGAAGGAGAAAAAGTAATAGTTTATGATACTATGAAGTAATAGTGGAAACACTATAAAAGACTGGTTAAGATTCTGAGGTGTGATAGTCAGGACAGTGTATACGTATTTGAAACAAACTGAAATACATTACTGTGAATATAATTTCTTTCCCATAATCACAGTCAAACATTAGAGGTACATGCATCCAATAATAAAAGTATCAGTCACTGGCTGGGCTTGTGCAGGAAAACTGAATCTTCCTGTTAAGACATATTCTTTTTATTTGGTAAATTATTTCAGTTCTTCACTATCAAAAAAAAGGTGCACTCTATCAAAAAAATGTTATTGTAGGGGATACTTTAAATGAACAAGTAACTGAAAATATTACAGTGCTTAAAAAAAATGCAAGGCGCATCCTAGCATGATGTGCACCTCTCATTGCCCAATAATGTTGCCTATTAATAGGTTCATAGGTTCATAGATAGGTACTAGGCTATCGGCCCTACGGCTCATACAAGCCTAGCCAAAAAATGTACCCTGGCTTTCGCCACCCAAGAAAATTATTTTCCTGTGCCCCTGTAGAGCAGAGCCTCAAAAGTGATCCCCAGGGTGAATTTCCCATTTCCCATCCAATCATCAAGATTCTTCTTGAAGAGTGCTAATGAGGAGCTCTGTTTGACATAGATAGGTAGTCTGTTCCAGAGTATGGGAAGTCTCTGGGACAGGAATCTATCCCTCCAGCATGTTCTGTTTATTGTGGTGACAAGGTTAAGGTCCCTAGAGCGTGTAGCTCAGAGGGATTGGGATTTCTTTAAGTGGAGCATGTCCAACAGCTCTGGGTTTGACATAGCTTTGTATGTTAGGCAGAGATCGCCCCTGAGTAGGCGATATGTGATGGAGTAAAGCTGTAGTTTTTTGAGATGGTCTGCATAGGGCATCTGTTTGAGGCCAGTAATCCTCTTTGTGAGGTATTTCTGTGGTCTTTCCAGTTGTTGTAGATGTCTTGTGAGGTACATACCAAAAGGGGCATTGTACTCTATAATGGGTCTAATGAGTGATGAGTAAAGGGGAACAATGACCTCTTTTTTTCTGGATGAGAATCCTTTTGTGATGAGATGAGCCTTCCTGACCACTGTGGTGATGTGATTATCAAAGGAGAGACTACTGTCCACCTGTGTCCCAAGGTGTCATCACATTTTCAGCATTAATTAGACTACCAGCTATGTGGTAGTTTATGGGTACAGAGTTTTTACCAAAGGGGATGACAATACGCTTTTTGGCATTGAGCTTCAGGCCATGGCTTTGACACCAGGTATCTGTCTCAGTGAGGCCCTTTTGTAGTTTGTCCACATCGTTAGGAGTTTTGATTATGGCTCCTAGTTTGCAGTCATCTGCAAACTTTGTTAGCCAAAGACCTTCTGTGTTGGCCTGCACTTCTGATACTAATGTTATTAGTTTCAGGATATATATCGCCATTTTAATCAACGAGTTAAGTTTTATTTTCTACAAAATGACAGCTCATTGAGAATGATGTCAACAGTTCAGTCAGCTCCTTATTGAAATCTTGAGACTCGCATTGCCAAGTCCTGAGACACTGAAAATAAAGACCAAACTGCAGGAGAACAGAGGATATTGAATTTTGGTCTTCTACTTTAAACTTGTTTTTTTTTTCTGGGAAGGCAAACCCCTGCACTAACCTGAACTTAAACATACCAATTCCAACATGACCATATGTTACGGAAAAGAAAATAGTCTGCAAAATGGAAATCTCAGACTTAGTACATGTAAGTCCAGATTTTTGGCCATTCAGTCTCCACCCTCAGTAATGTGAGCCCCAAGAGTTTAGATAGTTACAGTTTAGTCATCATGAATACACATGCAATAGGCATCAAACTCAATGCCTTATGGAATGCAGTCATTATTAAAATGAATATACTATACAATAGTCTCAAAGTAACAATGACTATAATCCAAATTCATGGTACTTAAAGACATAAACAACTCTCCTTTACTTGATAATATGTCAAATCACTAAAGGTAGTTTTGATGAGAGTAAAATGTTCGAACATTGTTCATTAAAGATAAAAAAATGAAAACTATTTTCACTGATAAACTGTTGTGCAACTTTGGAGCTAGTATATATAAGTCCAGGGGGTGTAGGGGTTGTCTCCCCATACAAAAAAAAGGTTTTCCCCAGTGTTTGCTGAAGGTTGTTTTGGTGAACAGTTTTCATTTTTTTTGTGTCCACCAAAACTACCTTCTGTGAGTCAGCATGAATCTCCTTTATTTCTCATGACCCCCCCCCCACCAAAGGAAAGAGAATTGTCTATTTAGAATTATGAAGTACCGCTGCGGGAGCAACTGATGCACATATACATTTAACCCTCTGTATTGCTCCTCTCAGTGGATACATTCAACAATATTCTAACATTTTTCATGCACTCTAAAATGATTACTTATGAAACAGCACCTTGAGGTAGACATTACTAGCAAGAGATTTTTATCAAGAAAAAATTTCATGCAGCCACTTATCTGACCATATGATCTTATTACAATCTTTATAATGAATCACTGTTTTAATTTTACAGCCCTTGCTTGTCACTCAATGAGCACAGGAACTGGAACCAGTGTACGGAGAACTATTAAACAATCAATTATAATGAACAGTATTATGCTTAGTGACAATCTGCACTGCAGTTTTAACAGGATCAGGAACAGCTGCATTCAGTTGTTCAACACGTGGTCTGTCATTTCACATTGTAGATTTCAAACTTCCACCCTTCTCTCAAGAACACTGCTTTCAGTTTGAGACTCATCAGGAGCTACTCAATTAATCCTCAGATTTCATCTATCTATTGTTCCATCCTCTGTTTGCACCATGAAGGAGCTTGGTTCATTAGCTTTCGGATCTGTAACACCTGTTATGTCCACTTTGTCCCCCCGACTTCAGGAATACTGATTAGTCTGGTTAAAGGATAGGGAGCTGAGCAATTAACACTAGGCATAGAACTTTTTGTACAAACTTTGGCTTGCTGGTCATTTTGTTTAACTGGGATGTGTGGAACAGTTTTAAGCTCAGGTTTTGGCATTAAGATTGACACACTGGTTTTCATTTGTCTTTTACACATTAGCTGTGATATGCTTTGTACTGTGTGAAGTAGCTTGATATGATGTTTGAGAGATCTGTGAAGGCCAGGTTGTATTAATAGCATTTTAACTGTTTGAACTGTTATCTCAGCATCACCATTTAATTGAAACTAGTGAGAGTGCAGTATGAGTAAACTGATTGTCAGCAACAAACTGTTGGAATACAGCTGGCACAAATTGTGCACCGTTTGTCAGCAGCTACTTCAACACATATTCCCTATCTTGTGACCATTGTCTTAAAATTAGCTATTATTTATTGGTTTGTTGTGGATGAAACATATATTAATTATACCTCATGGTAGTAATAGTCCACTATTATAAGGTAGCATTTGATCTGTAACAATCACAAGTTAGAATTTGTGACAAATGACAAGAATTAATTTTGTGACAAATGACAAGAATTAATGGTTCTTGTCTTTGAGATGGTTTATGACAAAAGAGAAATGAGACCAGCACAACCATTTCAACAAAATAAAAATAAAATAAAATGTTATTGGGGTCTTGATTGACATTTCTCGACCACCATGACATTTTGGGACTTTCTCTACATTGTGTGAGACATTGACAACCTTTGTGTATTTCGTGTAGCACTAGAGCACATTGTCATGGGAATAGTACTGTTTGATACAGTAATATGCCTGTGGGAATACTACAGTTTGATACAGTAATATGCCTGTGGGAATACTACAGTTTGATACAGTAATACGCCCATAAGAATACTACAGTTTGACATAGTACTATCCCGATGGGAATACTACAGTTTGACACAGTAATACACCATTATGGTCTAATAACCGCAGTCTGACACTCTTGTACTTAAACGTAACATGTTTTGTTCCTGTTTGACAATTTGATAACAGTATGTAACTCATGACCATATTTAGTAACTTGCTTTGGATTTTCTTAGTAGCCACCAGTCTGGTTATTATTATGCTCTGCATATAGATGTCACCCATCTTCTTCTGTATCTGATAACAATTGAACACATGTTGGATTTTTGGATAGCACATCTGCTATGACTAGTTCTTTTCCAGGCACACGTGTTGCTCTGGCAGTGAAGCTTCTCAGTCTCATTAACACTTTTTCATCTGCGTTGCACTTTGCCCAAACCATAAAAATGAATTACGAAAACCAGCAACTAGTTTGAACTCAGAAACTCTATAGCCCTAAGCTGTATCTTGAGAATTTCTTACATGCCCACATATTTGTAAGGCAATCTATCTTGATCTGCAAATAGCTCTGCCCAGCATTGGTTAACATTTTGGAACAACAGACAACAAGACATTACACTTGTTCATCCATATGGATTAATGCTGCACTGAAGCCAGATCTACAAATATCAACACTTACAGTTGCCAGCTTAGTGACATCATAGTGTTCTATCATTGGAGCTACTAATATCAACACTTATATTTGCCAGCTTAGTGACATCATAGTGTTCTATCATTGGAGCTATTAATGTCAACACTTACAGTTGCCAGCTTAGTGGCATCATAGTGTTCTATCATTGGTGTTACTAATATCAGCACTTAGAGCTGCCAGTTTAGTGATATCATAGTGCGCTATCATTGGAACTATTAATAGCACTTACAGTTGCCAGTTTAGTGACATCATAATGTGCTACCACTGAACCTACTGATATCAGCACTTACAGTTGCCAGTTAAGTGACATCATAGTGCGTTATCACTGGAACTATTAATAGCACTTACAGTTGCCAGTTTAGTGATATCATAGTGTGCTATCTCTGCTGCCAGTTTAGTGACATCATAGTTTGCGATTGCTGTAGCTGCTAATATTAACCTTACAGTTGACAGTATAGTGACAGCATAGCGTACTATCACTGGAGCTGCTAATATCAGTACTTACAGTTGCCAGTGACATCAACGTATGTAATCACTGTTGCCAATTTAGTGACATCATAGCGTGCTATCACTGGAGCTGCTAATATCAGTACTTACTGTTGCCAGTTTAGTGACATCATACTGTGCTATCACTGGAGCTACTAGTATAAGAACTTGCAGTTGCCAGTTTAGTGACATCATAGTGTGTGATCATTGGAATTGCTAATATCAGTACTTACAGCTGCCAGTTTAGTGACACCAAAGTGTGCTATCACTGTTGCCAGTTTAGTGACATCATAGTGTGCTATCACTGGAGCTGCTACTAGCAGTTCTTCCGCTCTGCAGAAAGCTTGGGCCTGAGCATTTCCCCATGCCAGGGGTATGTCTTTATTTAACAGGGTGGTTAATGGACATAGCACAGATGACAGATCTGTCTACAGTTTGTCTTAAATCAGTTACATAAGACAGACTCTTTAGTTCAGCTATTTTCAGCATTTGAATGTTTTTCCTTTACAAACATTTGTGAAAAAATACTTTAGCATTGACTAGTTTAGGTGCTGTTTCTTCTAGTGCACTTAAAACCTATATTTGTCACCTGACTGCATTGTTAAGCTTTTAAACCGAGACACATTCACACTTGGACCATTAATGGACAAACGCACACCACTCAGTCAGTTCAGCTAACACTTTCTCTTCACACCAAAGCTTTGCATTTTCTTCACTTCTGTGTTTACCTTAAATATCACAGGAAAGACACTCTCCTGGGTGTTGTCAAGGCATCTGGAAAACCATTTGGTTTTAATTTAATCTTTACTGGTTCACAATTAAGCAGATCATCATCACCAAACACATCCATTTTTACTTTATTCTAGCAATTTGACCCATTTTGTATACCATACCTCTGCTGGACAGATAGTTTATGCACAAAACCAGTACTTAAACCCCAAACTAAAACTTTTGCCCCTTCTACTGAGATGTGGTTAGAAATCTAACAACTTACTTGGGTTTATTTGCATGGCTACAAATGTCTGTCTCTTAAATATGACTGAAGACACTGAGGAATTTCTATAGGTAGCACATAATATCACAATAACATCAACCCCTGTATCAATTCTGAAACTCATTTGTGTTCCATGAACTTATGAACAGGAAGTTTTACTTGCCAATCTGCTTCAGTATGAGACTTACTGGACCAATGGTGTAGCTGACTTATTCCCCTTAACCCTAATTTTTGGTGGAAATAAAAACCGACGTCCTTTCTTTGACCTGGGACATTTTAACTTTTTCCAAGGTCCTAGTCCCAGGTTAGATGCTGCACGCTCCTCAACTTTCTACTTCCCCCAGAATTAGCTTTAAATTTCTAGTCTCCTACCAGGACACAAGTGCTCTTCAGCAATTACATTCTGCTTGCCGAGCACACTCAAGCACATCTGCAGTCTGCGGCTACCACTCCACTCATACAGTATAAGAAGGAATCAGTACTACAAACTAAACAAGGATATGCATTTTGAGCCTCAGGAGCAGGGTCAGTCCACCCAGGCATTCTACTTGTATGTTTTATGAGAGTGAAGCTATTACAATAGCAATATTTCTTAGTAGTTCTCAGCTTGCTAATAAAACTGACTGTTGTAGCCTTGTGCCCCCACCCACTAGTACAGTATTCCTAACTGTCCAATAGACTGTATACATTTAATTCACATCCCTGTGACTAAATTAACCATCAAGCAGCCCTCTCAGTGCTTTCTGCCTTAGTTTGTATCACTTGGACGCCCACCTGTTTATGTGCATCTCTATACATTCCCCTTCATTGCTAATGTATCTCCCTACTCTAATCTGTGCACAGACTGGTTACTAATCAGCAAGCCAATGTGAAGACACAATCCCAACCTTAATAAACTTTGCTGTCTTTTCTCTCCTTCACTTTACAGGTAGTTTGAATTATTAATTACCCCCTCTGAGGCCTTCACTGATTTCCACTGATTGCCTCTCTGGTTTCTTTGCATTCCACCTGGTTTACACCCCTTGTGCTATCTCCCTCCCCAAATACAAAGTCTATATTAGAATCCTGCTGAACATGGAGCCATCTTTACATTTCTAGTCTCCCACCAGGACACAAGTGCTCTTCAGCAATTACATTCTGCTTGCCAGTAAGCCATTAGAGCTCAGGAATTTATTTAAAGTGTTCAGATTTGTAAAGTAATACTTACTTTTTTCTCTTGTCTTGGTTGGTTCTGCCCCACTCTGTTCACCCTCGCTAATGCTCAGGCTCTCTCCGCTCCCCTGCCCTACCCCCTATTCCCTCCCGCCCCCACTACCTTTACATTTATAGTAATCACAGACACATCCACAGCTCACCTTCACATCACCTCCACCAATCACAGCTCCTCAAGTCATATCACATTATACCACACCTACTTGCTCCACACAAAATACTCCCAATCACTCTCATTCCCACTAGGCATTTTTACATCACCCACACTACTTCCTCATCCACATATAGTGCAACCCTATAATTCCTATTCAGACCCCCCCACCTAGAAACAACTTAAACTTTATAACCATGACTATCACACAACTAAGTCTTGTCTGTCTTCTCATAATTCTTTACAACACCACAAGTTATCACTTTAGCAATATCCCTAAACTTAGTAGCACAACACTACATTATGCACTCTCATATACAGACACCACACATTATAATAATATCTGCCCACAATTATTCAAGAACTACATAACGGACCAATTCAGAACTAAACACATATGCTCTCATTCCTACTCCAAAAAGCACAATACTTTCTCACACTCCTCACCAAACTCCAACATCTGTATAACCATTTTAACTCCAGGCTCACCATAAGTGGGGATATCCACCCCAACCCAGGCCCAAATCCATCCTGTCCAACAAAACTGCTCCAACACAAATGTCAGAACATAACACCCCCACTTTCTTCATCTCTGGGCAAATCAACAACAGCATCAAAACTAACCATCTTTTAATGCTAACTATTAATATTAGAAGTATCAAAAATAAAATACCTGAACTCCAGGCCACAATAGCACACTACACCCCAGACATAGTTGCTTTAACAGAAACCTGGCTAAATAAAAACATAGCTAACTCAGAAGTTCTCCCTACTGGCTACAATATCATTAGACAAGACAGACCACTTTGTAAAGGGGATGGAACTGCCTTACTGTACAAGTCCAACTTAACTGTCTGTCAATTACCAAACTCCTACCCCTCCCCCAATAATTGGGACATACTTATCTCACAACTTCATCTTCACCCTAAAAAGGTCATCACCACAATTGTGATCTATATTCCACCTGGTAATACACCTGCTAGCCTTGAAGACTTCTTATTCTGGTGTTCTTCCACATACTCTCAAGAAACCCTTATTCTGGGGGTCTTCAACCTAGATTGGTTCACCTGTATATCAGAACCACCAAGTAATCTAATAAATCTCCATGGCTACCAGCAGCTCGTCCAAATTCCAACTAGAAGTGATAAAAAAATCTAAAAGGGAATCCATCCTTGACTGGGTCCTAACTAACAACCCCACATTGTACCCTCACACAGGCAGTCTCCCAGACACCTTAAGTGACCACAACATAATATACGTTATACGTAGTAGAACAAGCATATGCAAAACCACTAACTATATATCCACTAGAAACACAAAAAAAATCTCTCCTGAGGTCCTCAACACTTTACTCTGTAACAGTGACTGGACCCCCCTAAAAACCCTCCAACTTGACCAGGCTGTAGCATATTTCAGCAAAACATTTCTACAACACTGAGACATTGTCGCTCCATTGCGCAAAATCAAGGTTAGAACCTCTACAATCCCCTGGCTCAGTAAAGAAACCAAACAAATCCTCAAGTCCAGAGATACTGCCTGGCTTTACTATCAAAAAAACAAAGAAACACAAAGCCTAACTATGTACCAAGAACTGCGCAACCGTGCAAAAAATGCATTAGACTGGACAAAAAAATCCTACTACACAACATTACAAACTAAATACCAACACAACCCACAAAAATTTTGGAAAAATGTAAAACAGCTACTAAAATCCATCCAAAAGGCTACCCCCAAACCAACCACCCCTGACACTAAAGTTCCCATCGAAACACAATTCAACTCCCACTTTGTGAACTCAATTCTATCCTTAGTATCACAGGACAGTTCCTTCCTCACTATCCACCCCAACACAAATAACACTAATACAAGCTTTACCCTCAAAACAGTTTCCACCACTTCAATCAAAAGCACGCTCTCCAAACTAAAAACCTCATCAACAGCAGCCGACCTACTCCCCAGCTATTTCTTGAAACTCACAGCAGATGCTATTGCTATCCCAGTCTCCACTCTCATAAACAGATCAATTGTTGAAAACTATGTGCCCAAACTCTGGAAAATATCCTATGTTACACCCATACATAAAGGCGGGACCTCCACTGAACTTAATAACTAGAGACCCATTGCTTTACTCTCCCCCCTGGCCAACATCCTAGAAAAATGCATCCATACCCAGTTGCTAAACTATCTCCTAGACAGCAGCATCCTGTCGCCTACTCAGCATGGTTTCAGACCTGCCCATAGTACCACTACAGCCCTTCTCTGCTTCACAAACACAGTAAACTGTCTTAAAAATGAAGGCCTACATGTGTCAACTCTTTTTTTTTTATATGTCCAAAGCATTTGACACAGTCTCACACCAAATCCTGCTAAACAAACTAAACCAATATCATCTATCAAATTCCACTCTTACCTGGTTCCAAAGCTCCTTAACTGACAGATACCAAGCTGTGAAATGGGAAAATTCTCTCTCTCCTCAGCTGCTTATAACTATAGGTGTCCCACAGAGTTCTATTTTAGGACCACTACTATTCACAGTCTTCACAAATGACCTCCATACCGCCACACAGCATGCATCTATAATTCAGTATGCAGATGACACTACCTTAATCTGTGCTGCACAAAACATTCCCACCCTCCTGCAAACAACTCAACTAGCATTCTCTGATGTAGAAAACTACCTTACCAAAGCCCAACTTATCCTCAGTCCAAAGAAAACTCAGCTTATGATTATTACCAGTTCTAACAAAAACACTAACAGTCAATTCACTATCTACTCCACAAATGCTACTCCAATTGCTCCAGTGGCACATGCTAAGCTATTGGGAATAACCATAGACTCCCACCTAAAATTTGATAGTCATCCCAACTTAACTATTAAAAAAGTACATGCCAAACTGGGGTCACTCTATGGTATCAAACCATTTCTTACCAACAACACAAGACCAGCCATTGCTCGCTCCCAACTTCTATCCACCCTACTCTATGCATCTCCCATTCTGACTAATCACAGCAAAACTGAACTAAGCAAAATGGAAGCCTGCTATAACAGAATTGCCCGCTTTGCTGCAAATTGCTCATATAGAACTCATCACTGCACTGCTTTGAGACAGCTCCACTGGCTTGAACTGCCCAACCTCCTAACCTACAATCAGGTCTGCCTCTGTCATTCTATCTATTACCTCCCCAATAAGCGTCCTGTCCTCAAAAACCTAATACAACATCACTCAGCCAAAAGGCCTCTTAGATCATCAAGCAAACTACTACTAGAAGTCACCAGCAGCTACAATAGCTTTGAAGATGCACTATATAGTAGTTCAGTGGCTAAACAATGGAACTCTGTCCCTACTAACATTCAAAACACATCATCCAAAGCCTCCTTTAAAGACCTCATCAGGCAACATCTCAAGCAAAGTTGGCAGTGCCATGATTGCTCCCCAGGCTAGTGAAAGCGGATAACATATACATACTAAATCTAGAGCACTTGATAATAGTTTTCAATCTTACTCACAAACACTGGCTAATCTACAATGTATGTACTATACCTGTGTACTATGTATGTATTCTACCTATGTTCCAAATTTCAGCTGTACACCACAAATCTATTAATTACCTTTATTTTTAAAATGAATATTTTTTTGTTTGTTCTCTCCACTGTAACTGTTTATGTGCTGCATACCACTGTAAAAACATGTCTCTTGTAATTTGTGTGTATACTGATCATGTCTAAATAACTAAATGTGTCTGTAATTTTTCTTTGTAGAGCTTTTCTCCCCAGGCCTCTGCTGAAAAAGGGCCTTTTCGGCTCAGTCAGAGGCTAACAAATGTAAAATAAATAAATAATTATGTTTATTTTTGAATTTGCAGCTTTTTTTCTGTGTTTTACCAAATACACATCATGTCTTGTGTTTAAATTAACATTTGACTTATTTACTAATTCTACCACTCTGATAATTTGGCCTTTAGTAAAGTGAAGTTCACTTCAACCTGTAACTTTTGAAACACTTCCACATCAGCCAGCCCTAGCCTCTAAATTGTTCATCTTTCATCCTATTCAAGCCACAATTTTCAGCTATTTTCATTCATGTGACTTGCACAATCTTTACCTCATTCAGCTTTGGATTCTACACATTTGTGGAAGCATTTAATTTTGTATATAATATTTCTTTTTAGTCTAGTGACTCATATGTAGCCCTGTTTTATCTCCATGGATGAAGGGAACTGTATATTGCCTCAACTGAATTCAACAAAATATTTACCTGGATGTCATTATTATTTATCTGACTTTGCTTCTATTGTACAATGTGCAAGCTCTTGCCTCCAGGCATGCCAGACAAATGGTTTTGAAAAACAAAATGACTTGTGTGTGTTAAACTTTGCAATTTTTGTTAAAAACTCAGTTTTCTAGGCTAAATGACCTAACATCAGTAAACCAACTACTTCATGAGGTAAAACTTTTTTTTCTGTAAAACAGCTTATTCTGAGCTTGTTTGACACTACTTACTGCATTGACATGGTTTTGTAATTGAAATGGTATTTTTGTTTATATGTCATGATGAGGATCCTTGTTCTGACACTATGACAAGATGGCTGCCTCTGCTTACCTAATGATGTAAAGCAAGTGTCATTAATGTTAGGTACTCTTGCAATTTAACCAAAGAGATGACTTTTATTCTGTACAAAATAGCACTAAAGAAGAATATTAACAGTTCAGTCATCATGAATAAATTGGTACTAGGTACTAGACTCAATGCATCATGGGATACATATATTCTTAAAATGGCAATGCTGTGCAAAAGTCTTAAGTTGGAAATGGATATAATACATATTCATAGCATATGCAGACTCAAGCAACTCTACTTATCATTACACATCCCTTGTTTTCATTTTTAATAATTATCATTTTGTTATTACATTTATACAGCATGCATGCTACGGTTTTTATTCAATGACATGTGACAGCCAGAAATACTAACTGCATTCTGTGGACAACAAATTTGTATATATTACTATTGTCTTACTTGTGAAAACAGGTGCTCCATTACAATCTATTTCTCAGGGATTTTTAATAGATAATGTCAAATTGTTTCAGAGATAAAGCCATATAATCATAAGGGCCTGTAACAGCCCCACGCTGCCAAAGGAATCCACAGTATGGCAAATTATATTTTGTTTATCTTCTTTTAGTTAGCAGGGTGCAAGTGATTTGCAGAGACGTTCACTGGAAGCATCTCTAAAGCCTACAAACAGTAGTTTTATCTAAAAGAAAGTCTGCATTTCCACCATCCACATACTATTTATTTTGGGCAACTGTTCTGCCACCTCTGCCCTTGAGCTTTAAGTGAATGTTGGGCAGCCAGTCCTTTCTGAATGCATTTTAGCCTTGCAGTCTGTAAACCATCCTCCACAGACATCCTGCTGGTTAGCTTTTACTCTCTTCCTAACAGACACTGAGATTTACTCTTTTACTGTTCTTCTGCTCAACTATTTCTTTCTTTTATATTTCATTCACTTCTGCTAGACTAGTTACTCTCTTTATTTGTCTTCTCTTGTCTCTCTTCAGTGGCTTAGCATGTCTTCAAAGAAGTTACCCTCGGTCTTCCTTCCTTAAGTTTTTTTCTCCTTGGCCAGACAGTCGTTAAACCACTTTCAGCTCTTATCCAGTATTTGTGCCCATTCACCAGCAACTCAGGAGACTTTTCCTCCTGTTTAAGTTAGAAAAATATGTTTTTATTTTACTGTGGATGTATTCTTGCAAGTAAACAGATCTATAATGTATGTAACATTGAAGTCTGCAGTTGAAACATCTGAGAGCTTTGTCCACTATTATCCGTCCACTGTCTTAGACCACAGCAGCAGCTCCTTTGCAACTCTGAGCTTCCATCTGGGCTCTGTTGAGGGTTTTTAGCAGTCCACTGACTCCCTTCCTTAATTTTATTTCCCTTTTGCTCCAGACACTTGTGAAACCACTTCCAGTTCTGAGCCAGTATTTTATTTTTCCTGAACTGCAGTCCTACATTTTGGGCTCAATTTTTCTCATTGCTTTTAATGGTGTTTGGAAAAAGTTGCCTATGGACATAGCAATTCAAAGTCCATATAAACCTACTTCCCATTAAAGAATTAAACAGTTACATGCTTTTTAAATGCTGTATATCACGAGTAGTCAAGGTAACCTGATATTGGACTAACAGTGGAGTAATTCATTTAAACCAAAGATACGAATACAATAGTGAACATATTTGGTATTAGCTGAATGGAAGCACCTTCTTATGCTCCAAGGCCATCTTACTGATTGCTTTTTGTGACTTTACTTAAGGCCACTTTACTATTTTTTGTGAATTTACCTAAGGCCACTTTACTGATTGTTTTTGTGACTTTCTCTTCCTGATTAGACTAACCTGCTTGATTTTGCCTCACTATGCTCGGGCTCCCTCAACTTGTCTACCCTACACCCAGTTCCCACACACCCCCACATAACCTAAACTTATTCATCCAAAGCCATGCCCCTCTAGGAATCACAATCCTATGCCACTCCAACTTAATTTAGTACATAATCTCTCACACTTATAAAAAAAAACAAAAAAAAAAAAAACATTTCTCCAGAACCTATGACTTTGTAACCGGCAACATCTAAAGGTCTCCCCTTCGGTGATGCTGTTACTGAATTTAGCATTCCCCCGAACATTCCTTAAGAGTTGAAATAATTTAGCCCCCTCAGAACAAAATGTCTAAAAGCCATACCAGTCTCTTGGCTGTGCAAAACTACAAAACATCTAATGCAACTCAGGCATAGCACCTGTAATTCCTGGATCAAAAATAAAACACAAAACTACCTATAAATGAATCACCAACTCAGAAGTCACATTAAATACGAAATCAAAATAGATAAAAAAAATACTGCCCTAATTTACAGTCCAAAAATCTTCAAACCCAAAGTCATTCCAGTCTATTACCAAAATCTTCAAACCAGACCATGGCACCCAACCCAAACCCAAAGTGCCCAACAACACAGAAAACTATGCCACTTCCTATAATATTCACTTCATAAACTGAGGCATATCCCTAATCAAGCACTACACTCCTCCCAGCAGCCCCTTCATCCCCAGCAGCCTGTGTGGCCCTGTTTCCTTCTCAATGCAACCAATTCCCACCTCAAAAATAAAAAAAAAATTCTGTTAAAACTAAAATCCACAACCATAGCAATCAACAGCCTCCTTGTTGAATATCGATAAATTACTACTGAGGTTATAGTCTATCTCGTTTCTTTACTCAAACACTACTCTGTCACAGAAGCATATGACCCAACACTATGTAAAAATGTTTATCCTTCCATTACATAAATGAGGAAATAACATTGAACTTAATAACTATTGCCCTATTGCTATCCTGCCCTCCTTATATAAAATGATTGAAAAATGCATTCAGGCTTGGCTCTCCCAAAACATCACCAAAAATAACGACCTTTCCCCCTCCCAAGATGGCTTCTGCCTTCGTCATAGCGCTACTACTATCCTCCTACATTTCACTATTACTGTAAATGCTCAGACTAGTATCTGCCTTCTTTCTAGACCTTTCCAAAACCTTTCACAGTCACACACCCCCAACCTCCCACAATAACTCTCATCTCTAGGATTTGATGAAACCTATACCACATGGTTTAACAGCTATCTTGTTAAAAGATCACAGGCTGTAAAATGGCACAAAGACTTCTCTCCTTTCCTCTAAGTTTCCACAGGCATCCTCCAAGGTCCACTCCTGGTCCCATTCTTTTTAATATCTTCCTTAATAATCTCACAGAGGATTCCAAATCAGTCACTATAATTCAGTACTCCAGTGACGCCACCCTCTAATATAGCACCTAAAACCTTAACAATCTGCAGCAAATCACTCAAGAATTCTTTTCCTCCAGTGAAGCCTGGCTAATCGACTCACATCTTTTTCTTAGCCCCCCTAAAAAACAAACTTTTTCTCTTTACCTTAGGACGCCACTTAGCCCCCAAACCCTCCTTTGATATTCTCTCAACAAATAACACTAAAATTGAAATCATCCCACATACTAAGCTGGTTGGCATCTACATTGACAACAGCTTCAAATCTGACTACTGTATCCAACATAGAGTAAAGAAATCTGACCAGATACTAGAGATGACCTTCCATCACTGTCCAAACTAGGAAACACTTAGCCTCCACCCTGCTTCTCACAACACTTCTCTATGTAGCCTCTATTTTCCCCAACTTACAAGTCTCTGAGCTCTTGAAGCTCAAACAATGCTATCACAAAGTAGCAAAGTATGCAGTAAATCACCCACAAACATCACACAACTGCCTAGCAGTCAAAGCACTAAACTGACTCAGACTATCTCACTTATTAACTGATTCCCAGTTTGCAACTACTCATAATCTCATCCATAAATGTACAAACTGTCTATCTCTGACAACTGTAATCCAGCCACACAAACCAAACAGACCCCTTCCCTCAACCCAAATCCTCCATCTTACTAAATCCAGCAATACAGCCGGTAACAGTCTGTTCTCAAACTATGTCACCAAAGCATGGGACATCAAAGCTATCTCTTTGAAAATAGAACAACATCTCAAAGCTTGTAAACAGAAGCTAAATTGACACCTGCAGCATCTCAGGCTCTGCCCCTTCACTAACTTTGGATGTGTTCCCCTAGACTAAACCATAATTCCACACTTCTTCCATGTATTTCTCACAGCCCTTCTTCTCTGTACACTCACTCACTCGCTCGCTCGCTCACTCACTCTCGCTCACTCACTCACTTGCTCACTCACTCACTCACTTACTCACTCACTCACTCACTCACTCACTCGCTCGCTCACTCACCATAACTATTTACTTCTCCCCCACTTTCCAGCTCACTTCATTTTTCTTACAACTCACTCACTCACTCACTCACTTGCTCACTCACTTGCTCACTCACTCTCACTCACTCACTCACTTACTCTCACTCACTCACTCACTTTCACTCGCTCGCTCACTCACTCACTTTCACTCGCTCGCTCACTCACTCACTTGCTCACTCGCTCACTATAACTACTTACTTCTACCCCCACTTTCCAGCTCACTTCATTTTTCTTACATTCACCTACAGAATCTTTTTCCCTCCATCTCCTCATACTTCACACTTTCAATCACTTCTAGTTCTTCTTCAATCAATATTTAGTTTACTACACCAGCTGCAAGCTAACAAATAATAGTAACAACAAGGACGCTGCTTTTCTGCTACTTTTCTGGTCTTATGTCTTTATTATGAAGCTACTTGCTAAGTATACACGCTACTGGTCTAAGTATACACGCTACTGGTCCACTGACATTTATGTATGTATATTAAATTATGCTCATCATCTTTCTTTACTTAAAACAATGATCTCTATCCGTGCTTATTGTACTAACTGCAAGGACTCCATTACTATGCAGATTTTTCAAAATACTATTCAAGCACTTTCTCGATGCAATGTATAAACTTTCACAAAATGTTTTTATTCGCTAGCCTAGATGTGCTGGGCCGCATGCATGGCCCCTCAGAGCTCTGCCATGCGGCCCTCTACCTCTAACTCCAACATCGATGTAAGCATGCCCCAAAACACTTTTTTGTTGTGTTTTTCGCGCCCGTGACCAGTAACTCTAACATCGGTGTGCACATGCACCAAAGCATCCTTCTAGTTTTGATTGTTTTTGCACCAAAGAAGGGTCTGTATGTTCGCGCCATTATTTCGTGCCAAAGAATCAATGTGTGTGCTCTTGCTGAAGAGGGACTCTTCTATGGATTTGTTGCCATTGCCTTTTAAAGAGACAGCACTTAACCTGTGTTAATAGGCAAGTATGGTGTGAGTGAGTGCATGCATGAAAGCAGAATGTTTGTGTGCATGAAAGTAGAAGTGTGTGTGTGTGTGTGTGTGTGTGTGTGTGTGTGTGTGTGTGTGTGTGTGTGTGTGTGTGTGTTTATGTGTGCATGACAGAGAGACAGAGAGAGACACATGCACAAAGAGGCTAACATACAAACAAGTTAGCTCACAAATGCATCCTACATTAAAAGTATACTTTCATTAAATTGCAGCTTTCCTGACAGGGAGAGTGTTGTATTGAATATGAAATTATACCTCTCAACTGTATGAATTCAAGAATGTCTGGATTTTTGCCTCATCTTCCAATTTGTGTCTTTTGCTTAGGAAATAAAAGTAGTCATCCAAGGTAATGCAGTCCCAGGGAGTAAGAATGAGACAGCAGCCTAGGGTTAATGGGTCAGTAGTGGATTGACTAATGTGGAACTGTAGCATATAAAGTTTATTATTTTATTTTGACAGACAAAAAAATCACCCAGTACTGTCTTGTCATTGGTGGGTTCTAAGCAGTGGCAGATTGGACAACAGTAAGCATATCTTTGGTGGGTCATCAATACTGGCAAATCAGGTGGGCACAATGTAATTTTTTAAATGTTGGGGGTTTTAGTGTGTATGTGTGTGTTTATGTGTTGGGAGGGCTGCAACAGTAGATGATTATTAAAGACAGAGACTTACAAACTGTGGAGAATATGTTTCTTTGTTTCAAAACGTGATACTCGGGTATTAGGCATGCCAAAAATAGATTTTTAAGACATAGCTTCTTGCCATTTACAGTGGATGGATATTTACATTTAATGGACAATGTTAGCAATATGAGTGTGGTCCTGTAGGGATCTGGAGGATGCCAAGTCCACCACTGCCAATGTCTTGTAAAGTGACCTGGAAATGGATATTGGGATGTTACTGAAAAAATACAGCAAGTGGGCTTTGAAATGTAGTTTAATTACACAAGTGCACTTGCAATTTACAGGCCATAATTTAATTTATTTCAGGTAGTCCAGATCCTGGTAGATTGTATACCATTAGACTTAATTAGGGAGAGGTGTCATTCTGTGGAAATAAGAAGCCCTAGTTTCAGTGAAAGCTCTGTGGTTGTTTGCAGGTAGGAAGTTGCAGGATGTGGCTCCAGTGTGTTTTATTATTTTTAATGGATTTGTCATTTCAAAGTATGGTTTTCTTTGTTGCAAAAGAAGGCAGGATTGAATGAGCCATATAATGCTTAACTGACAATAATGGGATATAAACATTATCGTGATGTATAAAGTTTGCAGCTACACTTGTTTCAATGGTGCCTGTGATGCATAACTATTTTGGGTCTGTGCCCCACTTTTATTTTTCCTTTGTCCGGAATTCTTGCTCTAAGGTTGAGAAGTATGGTTCCATGCTAAATCAGAAGGTTGTATTTACCTTGGAAGACTTTTCAGCGTAATTATGAGAAACAGAGCTTTTAATATCTCCACTTATTTCCAATATAAACTGCCATGTAACCTTGCAAATAACTTTCTTATTAACCTACTTTAATTCTTTGAATTGACAGGTATGCTTCATTGGTTCGGACGTAAGCATAGTGTGCTGTGACTGATTTCTTGCAGCAGTCTCTGGTTTACTTATCACAATAACTTTTCTGTATTTCTGGGTGTGTGCTCAATTTAACAGTTTTAAAGATGTTTTCCAAAATTAAATAAATACATAATAAATAAAAAAAAGTAATCTTTTCTTCACTTTGAGTGATTGACAAAGTCTGGGAATTTGTTTTTTTCAAAAGTGATGGTCAGCATTACAGCTTAGTAAATGGTCAGTCTGTGAATAACTTCTGCACAAATTAAAATGTCTGAATGTCAAATGGCTTTATATTGGAGGGAAGTTATATGTTTACTCCAGTATGTAGTATGATCTTAGAGAGTTTATAGATTTCTTATTGATTTAATTTTTGTTGAGCAGTTGTTTGTTGATTTATTGATGGTCCTTTTGGTGGTGGGAAATTGCATGGATGAATCCATCTCTATTATGATTTTTTTTCAGATATTTTGACTTCCAGACAATTTCAGTCAGTGAGACTGTGTCATGTAATCACTGAGGTTGCCTATTTTACAAGTAGGGGCTCTTTTGTGTGTGTGTGTGTGTGTGTGTGTGTGTGTGTGTGTGTGTGTGTGTGTGTGTGTGTGTGTATAAGAGAGATAGATTTAATATGTATACTGAATATATTTTTGCAAATGGAATTCTTAGTTAAATAGGTCTCTCTTCTTAGACAGGTAGACTTGAGTAACCAATATTAGATCTCAGCCATCCAGCTGGGAAAGTTTAGTATGTGGATTTTCCTTCCGGATTGATGAAGGCTATGCTACTTACTTAAGGAGTACATTCATGGCCATCCATCCAGTTGTAGTGTTATTGAACTACATTGTTTGATAATGAGAGGAGTTTTTTACAGAAGTTGAAAGTTTTTGTGTCAAGAACCTGTCCATACAAAGTAGCTTGTTTATGTTGCATTGAAGGCTGTGGTCTTTGTAATGAGTGTTTTTAGTATAACCAGTATTTTTGAGGAGGAGAAAGTCTCTTAAGGCAGGATCTTTCTTAGCCTGGAAAGCAAGCCAGTGATGAAATTTATAGGGACCAGTGAGAGACAGAGGAAAGCAAGAAGCTTTTTAGTCTGTTTGGATAACTAAGTGAACTTAGTCCTTTGACCTTTTTTGTCAGAAATGGTTGTAGTCTTTCTTTTGGCAGGGTGTTTTGCTGAGGCACGTGCCAAAAGGGATGTCAATAATTGCTCTTGTAAAGGAAGAATACAGGGATGTTATGACCTCCTTGTCCCTGGATGAGATACCCTTACTAATGAGGTGGGCCATGTAAAAGCTACAACAGAGACAACGTGGTGGTCAAAAGACAGGTTTCTATCAACCTGGGTGCCCAAGCACCTCACAACTGATTGTGTGCTTACAATATTGATATTAATGTGATACTTTGTGGGGACATCACTCTCCTCAAAGGGGATGATTGTGCATTTTTTGGCATTTAGCTTGAGGCCATGTTTCTGGCACCAGTCATTTGTTTGGGTGAGACCCTCTTGTAGCTTATTCAGAATTGTTTTATTACGTCAGTAATGTGAATTCTTTACTTTATTGCAAATTTGTTGGCTTATTATTGTGGATTATAGTACTGTAGGACTGCTAATGTTGACACTGTATGTAGATGGACTGCTGGAGTGGTTTTCCCAGTGAGAAATGCTACTGCTGTAGTGAATATCTCTTTATTTGTAAAAAAAATATCTATATATTAACTAAGATGTTAGAGTTAACTGTTAGATTAGAGAATTAAAACCAGAATGAGAATTAGAATTTTAAGGCAAATATTAGGCATTTATTACATTTATTAATTGTTTGAATGCACCTACAGTATAGCCAGGAGGTTGACTTTGGTCTCCCGTGGCAGAGAAAGAGTTAACTATATGATATATTTTATATGCGGCCCCAAGACAATTTCTGTTCACTCAATGTGGCCCCGGCAAGCCAAAAGGTTGGACACCCCTGCGCTAGCCTATGTAAATAATTGTAAAATGCTGTTTTATTTTCCAGTACATATAATCTTTAATATGTATCATTTGGAGCTTTTCTCCCCAGACCTCTGCTGAAAAGGGGACTTTGTGGCCAGTCAGACCTTCCTGGTCAACAAATTCAATAAAATATATATATATAGATCTGGTACTACTACACAAATATGTAAATCACCAAATCTGAATCTAACGGACACAAACTACCAAAACTGCAAACTGCTGAAAATACAGTTCACCTAGTACAAAATCACAGAAAACCATGTGTTGGCGGATAAGTGCAGCAAAACACAAGTGATCCCAAACCACGAAACTTAAATATCACACTTCAAAATGCACATCTTTTAACAATGGGAAACTGAAATGTCTTTTCTGAACAAAGTATTTTTTACACCAAAAATAAACACAGTTCCCGTTCATATCTTCAGCAGACTTGCAATCGCTTTCACAAACGGCAACGGAGTATATTCTGCCTTATTTGTAAACATAACTTGAAACCACTCCTTGGGTTCGGTGATTTACACATTCGTGTATTAGTACCATGGGTCTACTTCAAAATATCGAGTTGGCATAAGGGTGTGGGAGGTTGGGATAATGGTTAAGGTGTTCACCTTACAAACTTACAAACACAAAGTCCAGGGTTTGATTCTTAGATGGGGTAAATGGCTAGGATTAAAATGGCCTCCAAAGGCAATTAATCTAGTATTAACCCATGAACCAGAATATCGAATGTCATTCATTTCATCAAGATGAAGACAGCGAAACTTCACTTATGTGAACTGTTACATCATCGAAAACCATGCCTGTGAAAGAAACTCCTTGGCCACTATGGAGGTATTTGGCCTTTTCCCCACTATATTGCAATTGCAATCTCGGAGTTGGTATATTTAGTTAAGGGTGTGTGGGGGTGCAGCCCGCACATTGGGGGGTGGGAGACAACTTTGGTGGGTTTGATTTACGTCCTTATGTGTAGTTTGTCCATAGTGGCCAAGTAGTTCCTTTTCCAAGCATCATTTTCGATGATGCAACCATTCGACTAAGTGAAGTTTCGCTGTTTTTGTCTCAATGAAATGGGATTCGATATTCTGGTATTTTGATATTTTGAAGTAACTCCATATATATATATATATATATATATATATATATATATATATGTATGTATATGTATGTGTGTGTGCGTGTATACATATATATATATTTTTTGCATCAGGTAGGTGATTTTTTTCTAATTGCATCAACCCTTTCTGTTTATTTTGCTGAAACTGCAGTGCTCACAATCATCTGAAAATGAGGCACATATGATAGTGATCAAGTTGAGTGAAAGCTCTAGTGATAGTCCCATTATAGGACTCCTCCCATTGTACTGGACCATCTGTACTGCACTGCAGAGAAGGATGGTGAAAGGCAGAGATCAGGACACCACTTGTAACAACATTCAAATTTCTGTACTTAGAACACCTCAAGATCAGGTGAACTATCTTGGCAAAGTTACAACCTAAAGTGAACCATATTATGATCAGACCAAGAGACTGGCTCCATCATCAAGGCAGTGACCATGCATCACTGGGATATAAAGTGTAGTAAGTCATAGTTGTAATTACCTGACTAGACTCAAATGTGTATATAATAGGAAGGAATTCCATTTTCTTAGAGTTACTAGTTAATCATCTTTAGCCCAGATATTTGCTATCATCATCATCCTCATTACGTATTAGTTAGTATTTTTGGTTAACGGTGCCGCTTCATGTATGAAGGGTACAGGGTTTGAGGCCTCCTTCCCCACATTATTTACGGGGTTTGGAGTTGTGGAGTTGGCATAATGGTTAAGGTGTTTATTTCACAAACACAACATAGAGGGTTTGATTCTTACCTTTGGGTTGGAGAATTTGAATAGGCTTAAAATGGCCCATGGGGGTAGATACCCTATTACTAACTTATGAATCATGCCAGCAGTCACCTGCTTATCAGCCCACAGGACATCAAAGGCAGATGGAAGGAGTTCGTCCAGCAAGTACTGAATGAACAAAATCATATAGAAGCTTTACTGCCACCAGACACAACCTAAATTAAAGAAGTGGAGGAACCCTCCCTAGAAAAAGTAAACAACAGCACTAAGAAAAATGAAGTCAGGAAAAGTAGCAGTCTCAGATGAAGCCACAGAATATATGATCATTGGGTGAGTTAGGGGAGAAATGGTTCCAGAGGGTGATTACAGCAGCATGGAGAGAAAGGCATATCCCACAAGACTGAAAAATACGCTATCCCTTATGCAAAGTGTCTGATAACTTTCTTCTTCATCTTTGTGTATTTGCCTTGTAAGCTAATAACATTTCGTTGTGCCATTTGCTGAGTCATTTTCCAGCAGCTGGGCTGAGTGCCTATGATGCTTTGTTCTTTGTCATTGCAACTGCTCTCTTAGCATATTTGTTAGTCAACCATATTCCTTCTTAGCCTTGTCTTTTCTATCGGCCACTTTCCAGCATTCCCTTCTTTCTTTCTTTTGATGACTTCCTGGAATTTACCAGTCCAGCACCAGAGTTCCTTATATGTACCTTACGTTCATAGGTCCATACTCCTCACACGTACTGTTTTGAGGAGTTGCCATTCTTCTTCAATTCCAGCTGTTTCCTCTTTTTTCCTGAGGTACTAGAGCCCTGAGTATTTCCTTGATCTCTTGTGCTTTCTCTCCATTCAACATCTAGGTCTTTAGTCTAGTCTCTGTTGACCTTAGAGCCCTCTCTGACCACTGCTTTGACAACAGTGGCTGTGGGCTGTTTTACCTGGGATAACTTTGTCATTGCTGGTTCTACGACCTTTTCTTAGTAGGAGGAAGTCTACCCGAGTTGCATGTTGCCCACTCTTGCATGTGATCTTGTGCTGTCTCTCTTCCTGAACCATGTGTTGGCCAACATCAAGCCATTTGCCAGTGAGAAGTCTCGAATGGCCTTTCATTCTTTATTTCTATAGCCCCACTAATGTGGACCGTGAAAATCCACAGATACTGTTCTGTCTGCCTAGATGTGTGCATTCCCATTATCAACACCAACTCATGCTGTCCTGCTTTATCTAGTAATTCCTGCAACTTCTGCCCAAACCACACTGTGGGATATCTGCTGAGATTATGAATACTGTCCTATCCTTACCCTGGAGTCTGATTAACAAGAGTCTGCTAGTAACTGTAATGACATCCCTCATTGTCTTCTGAAACCTCTCCCTCACCATAATTTTCACACCTTTTCTAGCCCGTCCGCCTGAGTTGTTGTAGATCTGGATCCCAAGACAAGTGGCTTTGCTGCATTGCCCTTCTATCTTGTCTCCTGGATACAGAGGATGTCCAACCTCCTTCTTACCATCAAGTCATCCACTTTTAAGCTGTGTCCTGTTAATGAACCTACACTGTTTGTAGAAATTCTTAGTTCATGTTTGGTACATTGATTTGTTTTACATCCAGCTTTCAATCAACAGAGATATCCCTGGTAACCCAAGCTTGGCAACTGAACACTGGCCAGCAGTGCTACAGCTGGGCTTTATGGTGGGCACATACACTGTCCAATATGGGCACAGAGACCACTTCCACCATTACCCAATTATCACTGACAAATACCTATGCCTGTTTTTGGCAACATTAGTAAAGATGACACAGTCACATAGAGCTGTTTTATGGTATCAGGTGGTTAGCCCTGATACAGCTCCAATCTGTGATCCATGTTCTCTTATCTAGAGGATACTGTGCATGAGAGTTGATTCCCAAAGCAGTTGGTCTGTACAACTCTTCCCCTATAGGCACTATCTAGAGTATGTGCTGCTGCCCACAACAATATGCTTGACTAAATTTGAGGTAGAAACACCCACCGTGTTTTGGGGTGGTGGCAGTATCCCCTCAGAGGCACAGACAGAACATACAAACTCCACACAGGCATTGATCAGAGATCAAGATCTAACCTTGTGCATTAGAGGTAAAGACCTTAACCATTTTGTCAGTGGTGTCTCATCAGCAGGGTATAAATTACGTTGTCGAAAGGGCTGTTCATGGAGTGCGATCTCGGAATTCGTATATTGAAATAGTTGGGGTGTGGGTGGTGCAGCGCCCCCATGGAGTCTCGACCATATGGAAGTCGAGCATTTGGATGTTCAATTATGTGGTCGAGCATTTGGATGTTTAATTATGTAAAGTACACTTATATGTGTATATATATATATATATATATATATATATATATATATATATATATATATATATATATATATATATATATATATATATATATATATATATATACACATATATCTATGGGTCCTCTTTCAAGTCTCGAAATAAAGCAATATCGAATTGCAATACTCTCAAGATGAGAATGTTGAAACTGCAGTTTTTCGAAACTTCATATTAACAAATCATACGTTGCCAAAGTTGGAGTAGTTGTGGTGTGGTTTGTTGTGTGTGGTGTGCTGTCACTTTAAGGTATAGTGTGTTCTGGGATTTAAACATGGCAGTCGATGTGTGGTTATGTATGGAAATGCAGGTAAGTTTGTAGTGCGTTAGGGTTTTGGGTACAAATGTGTAGTTTTTATATTTATTGGGATGTTTTAAGAGTAGGTAGGGGTAGGTAGATAATAGTGTGTCTGTAGAAGTGTTGAATGTGGTATTTTTTGTATATGTGTAGTGTGTGCGTGTGTTTTTGTGGGTATACATTTGGCAGTGTGCGATGGCAGTGTAGGGCACATAGAGATGGGTTTGCTGTGTTATTTGTGGTAGTGCAACCTCAGAACTCATATATTTAAGTAGAGGGGATGTGGGGGGCACAGGCTTGCACCCTGTTTAACTTAGATTACTTGGGTTTTGTTGGTGTGTATGTTGAGTTGGTTTGTTATGGTGTAGGGAGGAAGGTTGTGTTTTTGTTTGTGTGGTGGAGGGTTTATTAAAAACAGAGCGTCACATACTTTAAATTAGGTATTATGAACTTTCAGTATTGTGACATTAGTTTTTTTTTATTTTTTTTTTTTGTTGTAGTCGTCTTTAGATATTCTTGTCTCGCAATACTGAAATTCTGTATTTCAGTATTTTGAGATTTGAATGTGGACCCACACACACACACACACACACACACACACACACACACATATATATATATATATAAAATTCAGCTCAGATCCCCACAAAATGAATGAGCTAAAATAATCACTGGTTGTTGTGGAAAATGGAAACACACTATTATGGACACTATTTTATCTAAAGTCCTAATGCAAAATTAACTGTTATAAAAATGCTTTTAACAAAATTCTCTCTCTTTGCAGGTGTGACAGATTTTAGAATTTTAAGTATACTCCCGATATACATTCATTTTGCTTAGTTTAGCCTTTTTGATAAATGGGATTTGTTCAAAA